>NW_025963593.1:0-300000 GCF_910591885.1 Bombus terrestris
CACAACGTGGGACAACGTGGGACAACGTGGGACACCGTTGGACATCGTTGGACACCGTGGGACAACGTGGGACAACGTGGGACACCGTTGGACACCGTTGGACATCGTTGGACACCGTTGGACACCGTTGGACACCGTTGGACACCGTTGGACACCGTTGGACATCGGTGGACATCGTGGGACACCGTTGGACACCGTTGGACATCGTTGGACACCGTTGGACACCGTGGGACACCGTTGGACACCGTTGGACATCGTTGGACACCGTGGGACAACGTGGGACAACGTGGGAAACCATGGAACAACGTGGGACAACGTGGGACAACGTGGGACAACGTGGGACAACGTGGGACACCGTTGGACATCGTTGGACACCGTGGGACAACGTGGGACAACGTGGGACACCGTTGGACACCGTTGGACATCGTTGGACATCGTTGGACACCGTTGGACACCGTTGGACACCGTTGGACACCGTGGGACAACGTGGGACAACGTGGGACAACGTGGGACAACGTGGGACAACGTGGGACAACGTGGGACAACGTGGGACAACGTGGGACAACGTGGGACAACGTGGGACAACGTGGGACAACGTGGGACAACGTGGGACAACGTGGGACAACGTGGGACAACGTGGGACAACGTGGGACAACGTGGGACATCGTGGGACAACGTGGGACAACGTAGGACAACGTGGGACAACGTGGGACACCGTTGGGCATCGTTGGACACCGTGGGACAACGTGGGACAACGTGGGACAACGTGGGACAACGTGGGACAACGTGGGACACCGTTGGACATCGTTGGACATCGTTGGACATCGTGGGACACCGTTGGACATCGTTGGACATCGTTGGACACCGTTGGACACCGTGGGACAACGTGGGACAACGTGGGACAACGTGGGACAACGTGGGACAACGTGGGACAACGTGGGACACCGTTGGACATCGTTGGACACCGTTGGACATCGTTGGACACCGTGGGACACCGTTGGACACCGTTGGACACCGTTGGACATAGGTGGACATCGTGGGACACCGTTGGACACCGTTGGACACCGTTGATCACATTTGGACACCGTGGGACAACGTGGGACAACGTGGGACAACGTGGGACAACGTGGGACATCGTTGGACATCGTTGGACATCGTGGGACACCGTTGGACATCGTTGGACATCGTTGGACACCGTTGGACATCGTTGGACATCGTTGGACATCGTTGGACACCGTTGGACACCGTTGGACACCGTTGGACACCGTTGGACACCGTTGGACATCGGTGGACATCGTGGGACACCGTAGGACACCGTTGGACATCGTTGGACACCGTTGGACACCGTGGGACACCGTTGGACACCGTTGGACATCGTTGGACACCGTGGGACAACGTGGGACAACGTGGGAAACCATGGAACAACGTGGGACAACGTGGCACAACGTGGGACAACGTGGGACAACGTGGGACACCGTTGGACATCGTTGGACACCGTGGGACAACGTGGGACAACGTGGGACACCGTTGGACACCGTTGGACATCGTTGGACACCGTTGGACACCGTTGGACACCGTTGGACACCGTTGGACACCGTTGGACACCGTTGGACATCGGTGGACATCGTGGGACACCGTTGGACACCGTTGGACATCGTTGGACACCGTTGGACACCGTGGGACACCGTTGGACACCGTTGGACATCGTTGGACACCGTGGGACAACGTGGGACAACGTGGGAAACCATGGAACAACGTGGGACAACGTGGGACAACGTGGGACAACGTGGGACAACGTGGGACACCGTTGGACATCGTTGGACACCGTGGGACAACGTGGGACAACGTGGGACACCGTTGGACACCGTTGGACATCGTTGGACATCGTTGGACACCGTTGGACACCGTTGGACACCGTGGGACACCGTGGGACACCGTGGGACAACGTGGGACAACGTGGGACAACGTGGGACAACGTGGGACAACGTGGGACAACGTGGGACAACGTGGGACAACGTGGGACAACGTGGGACAACGTGGGACAACGTGGGACAACGTGGGACAACGTGGGACAACGTGGGACAACGTGGGACAACGTGGGACAACGTGGGACATCGTGGGACAACGTGGGACAACGTGGGACAACGTGGGACAACGTGGGACAACGTGGGACAACGTGGGACAACGTGGGACAACGTGGGACAACGTGGGACAACGTGGGACACCGTTGGACACCGTTGGACACCGTTGGACATCGTTGGACACCGTTGGACACCGTTGGACACCGTTGGACACCGTGGGACAACGTGGGACAACGTGGGACAACGTGGGACAACGTGGGACACCGTTGGACATCGTTGGACACCGTGGGACAACGTGGGACAACGTGGGACAACGTGGGACAACGTGGGACAACGTGGGACAACGTGGGACACTGTTGGACAACGTGGGACAACGTGGGACAACGTGGGACACCGTTGGACATCGTTGGACACCGTGGGACAACGTGGGACAACGTGGGACACCGTTGGACACCGTTGGACATCGTTGGACATCGTTGGACATCGTGGGACACCGTTGGACATCGTTGGACATCGTTGGACACCGTTGGACATCGTTGGACATCGTTGGACATCGTTGGACACCGTTGGACACCGTTGGACACCGTTGGACACCGTTGGACATCGGTGGACATCGTGGGACACCGTTGGACACCGTTGGACATCGTTGGACATCGTTGGACACCGTTGGACCCCGTTGGACACCGTTGGACACCGTGGGACAACGTGGGACAACGTGGGACAACGTGGGACAACGTGGGACAACGTGGGACAACGTGGGACAACGTGGGACAACGTGGGACAACGTGGGACAACGTGGGACAACGTGGGACAACGTGGGACAACGTGGGACAACGTGGGACAACGTGGGACAACGTGGGACAACGTGGGACATCGTGGGACAACGTGGGACAACGTGGGACAACGTGGGACAACGTGGGACAACGTGGGACAACGTGGGACAACGTGGGACAACGTGGGACAACGTGGGACAACGTGGGACAACGTGGGACAACGTGGGACATCGTGGGACACCGTTGGACATCGTTGGACACCGTGGGACAACGTGGGACAACGTGGGACAACGTGGGACAACGTGGGACAACGTGGGACAACGTGGGACAACGTGGGACAACGTGGGACATCGTGGGACAACGTGGGACAACGTGGGACAACGTGGGACAACGTGGGACAACGTGGGACACCGTTGGACAACGTGGGACACCGTTGGACATCGTTGGACACCGTGGGACACCGTTGGACAACGTGGGACAACGTGGGACAACGTGGGACAACGTGGGACAACGTGGGACAACGTGGGACAACGTGGGACAACGTGGGACAACGTGGGACAACGTGGGACAACGTGGGACACCGTTGGACACCGTTGGACATCGTTGGACACCGTTGGACACCGTGGGACAACGTGGGACAACGTGGGACATCGTGGGACACCGTTGGACATCGTTGGACACCGTGGGACAACGTGGGACAACGTGGGACAACGTGGGACAACGTGGGACAACGTGGGACAACGTGGGACAACGTGGGACAACGTGGGACAACGTGGGACAACGTGGGACAACGTGGGACAACGTGGGACAACGTGGGACAACGTAGGTCAACGTGGGACAACGTGGGACACCGTTGGACATCGTTGGACACCGTGGGACAACGTGGGACAACGTGGGACAACGTGGGACAACGTGGGACAACGTGGGACAACGTGGGACAACGTAGGACAACGTGGGACAACGTGGGACACCGTTGGACATCGTTGGACAACGTGGGACACCGTTGGGCATCGTTGGACACCGTGGGACAACGTGGGACAACGTGGGACAACGTGGGACAACGTGGGACAACGTGGGACACCGTTGGACATCGTTGGACATCGTTGGACATCGTGGGACACCGTTGGACATCGTTGGACATCGTTGGACACCGTTGGACACCGTTGGACACCGTGGGACAACGTGGGACAACATGGGACAACGTGGGACAACGTGGGACAACGTGGGACAACGTGGGACAACGTGGGACAACGTGGGACAACGTGGGACAACGTGGGACAACGTGGGACAACGTGGGACAACGTGGTACAACGTGGGACAACGTGGGACAACGTGGGACAACGTGGGACAACGTGGGACAATGTGGGACAACGTCGGACACGATTTGGACATCGTTGGACACCGTGGGACACCGTGGGACAACGTGGGACAACGTGGGACAACGTGGGACAACGTGGGACACCGTTGGACACCGTGGGACACCGTTGGACACCGTTGGACATCGTTGGACACCGTGGGACAACGTGGGACAACGTGGGACAACGTGGGACAACGTGGGACAACGTGGGACAACGTGGGACAACGTGGGACACCGTTGGACATCGTTGGACATCGTTGGACATCGTGGGACACCGTTGGACATCGTTGGACATCGTTGGACACCGTTGGACACCGTTGGACACCGTTGGACATCGTTGGACATCGTTGGACATCGTGGGACACCGTTGGACATCGTTGGACATCGTTGGACACCGTTGGACATCGTTGGACACCGTTGGACATCGTTGGACATCGTTGGACATCGTTGGACACCGTTGGACATCGTTGGACATCGTTGGACATCGTTGGACACCGTTGGACACCGTTGGACACCGTTGGACATCGTTGGACACCGTGGGACAACGTGGGACAACGTGGGACAACGTGGGACAACGTGGGACAACGTGGGACAATGTGGGACATCGTGGGACAACGTGGGACAACGTGGGACAACGTGGGACAACGTGGGACAACGTGGGACACCGTTGGACACCGTGGGACACCGTTGGACACCGTTGGACATCGTTGGACACCGTGGGACAACGTGGGACAACGTGGGACAACGTGGGACAACGTGGGACAACGTGGGACAACGTGGGACAACGTGGGACATCGTGGGACAACGTGGGACAACGTGGGACAACGTGGGACAACGTGGGACAACGTGGGACACCGTTGGACATCGTTGGACACCGTGGGACAACGTGGGACAACGTGGGACAACGTGGGACACCGTTGGACACCGTTGGACACCGTTGGACACCGTTGGACACCGTTGGACACCGTGGGACAACGTGGGACAACGTGGGACAACGTGGGAAACCATGGAACAACGTGGGACAACGTGGGACACCGTTGGACACCGTTGGACAACGTGGGACAACGTGGGACAACGTGGGACAACGTGGGACAACGTGGGACACCGTTGGACACCGTGGGACACCGTTGGACACCGTTGGACATCGTTGGACACCGTGGGACAACGTGGGACAACGTGGGACAACGTGGGACAACGTGGGACAACGTGGGACAACGTGGGACAACGTGGGACAACGTGGGACAACGTGGGACAACGTGGGACAACGTGGGACATCGTGGGACAACGTGGGACAACGTGGGACAACGTGGGACAACGTGGGACACCGTTGGACAATGTGGGACACCGTTGGACATCGTTGGACACCGTGGGACAACGTGGGACAACGTGGGACCACGTGGGACAACGTGGGACAACGTGGGACAACGTGGGACAACGTGGGACAACGTGGGACAACGTGGGACAACGTGGGACATCGTGGGACAACGTGGGACAACGTGGGACAACGTGGGACAACGTGGGACAACGTGGGACACCGTTGGACATTGTTGGACACCGTGGGACACCGTGGGACAACGTGGGACAACGTGGGACAACGTGGGACAACGTGGGACAACGTGGGAAACCATGGAACAACGTAGGACAACGTGGGACACCGTTGGACATCGTTGGACAACGTGGGACAACGTGGGACAACGTGGGACAACGTGGGACAACGTGGGACAACGTGGGACAACGTGGGACACCGTTGGACACCGTGGGACACCGTTGGACACCGTTGGACATCGTTGGACACCGTGGGACAACGTGGGACAACGTGGGACAACGTGGGACAACGTGGGACAACGTGGGACAACGTGGGACAACGTGGGACAACGTGGGACAACGTGGGACAACGTGGGACAACGTGGGACAACGTGGGACAACGTAGGACAACGTGGGACAACGTGGGACACCGTTGGACATCGTTGGACACCGTGGGACAACGTGGGACAACGTGGGACAACGTGGGACAACGTGGGACAACGTGGGACAACGTGGGACAACGTGGGACAACGTGGGACAACGTGGGACAACGTAGGACAACGTGGGACAACGTGGGACACCGTTGGGCATCGTTGGACACCGTGGGACAACGTGGGACAACGTGGGACAACGTGGGACAACGTGGGACAACGTGGGACACCGTTGGACATCGTTGGACATCGTTGGACATCGTGGGACACCGTTGGACATCGTTGGACATCGTTGGACACCGTTGGACACCGTGGGACAACGTGGGACAACGTGGGACAACGTGGGACAACGTGGGACAACGTGGGACACCGTTGGACATCGTTGGACACCGTTGGACATCGTTGGACACCGTGGGACACCGTTGGACACCGTTGGACACCGTTGGACATAGGTGGACATCGTGGGACACCGTTGGACACCGTTGGACACCGTTGATCACATTTGGACACCGTGGGACAACGTGGGACAACGTGGGACAACGTGGGACAACGTGGGACAACGTGGGACAACGTGGGACAACGTGGGACAACGTGGGACAACGTGGGACAACGTGGGACAACGTGGGACAACGTGGGACATCGTGGGACAACGTGGGACAACGTGGGACAACGTGGGACAACGTGGGACACCGTTGGACATCGTTGGACACCGTGGGACAACGTGGGACAACGTGGGACAACGTGGGACACCGTTGGACACCGTTGGACATCGTTGGACATCGTTGGACATCGTGGGACACCGTTGGACATCGTTGGACACCGTTGGACATCGTTGGACACCGTGGGACAACGTGGGACAACGTGAGACAACGTGGGACACCGTTGGACAACGTGGGACAACGTGGGACAACGTGGGACAACATGGGACAACGTGGGACAACGTGGGATACCGTTGGACACCGTGGGACACCGTTGGACAACGTGGGACAACGTGGGACAACGTGGGACAACGTGGGACAACGTGGGACAACGTGGGACAACGTGGGACAACGTGGGACAACGTGGGACATCGTGGGACAACGTGGGACAACGTGGGACAACGTGGGACAACGTGGGACAACGTGGGACAACGTGGGACAACGTGGGACATCGTTGGACATCGTTGGACATCGTGGGACACCGTTGGACATCGTTGGACATCGTTGGACACGGTTGGACATCGTTGGACATCGTTGGACATCGTTGGACACCGTTGGACACCGTTGGACACCGTTGGACACCGTTGGACACCGTTGGACATCGGTGGACATCGTGGGACACCGTTGGACACCGTTGGACATCGTTGGACACCGTTGGACACCGTGGGACACCGTTGGACACCGTTGGACATCGTTGGACACCGTGGGACAACGTGGGACAACGTGGGAAACCATGGAACAACGTGGGACAACGTGGGACAACGTGGGACAACGTGGGACAACGTGGGACACCGTTGGACACCGTTGGACATCGTTGGACACCGTGGGACAACGTGGGACAACGTGGGACAACGTGGGACAACGTGGGACAACGTGGGACAATGTGGGACATCGTGGGACAACGTGGGACAACGTGGGACAACGTGGGACAACGTGGGACAACGTGGGACACCGTTGGACACCGTGGGACACCGTTGGACACCGTTGGACATCGTTGGACACCGTGGGACAACGTGGGACAACGTGGGACAACGTGGGACAACGTGGGACAACGTGGGACAACGTGGGACAACGTGGGACATCGTGGGACAACGTGGGACAACGTGGGACAACGTGGGACAACGTGGGACAACGTGGGACACCGTTGGACATCGTTGGACACCGTGGGACAACGTGGGACAACGTGGGACAACGTGGGACACCGTTGGACACCGTTGGACACCGTTGGACACCGTTGGACACCGTTGGACACCGTGGGACAACGTGGGACAACGTGGGACAACGTGGGAAACCATGGGACAACGTGGGACAACGTGGGACACCGTTGGACATCGTTGGACAACGTGGGACAACGTGGGACAACGTGGGACAACGTGGGACAACGTGGGACACCGTTGGACACCGTGGGACACCGTTGGACACCGTTGGACATCGTTGGACACCGTGGGACAACGTGGGACAACGTGGGACAACGTGGGACAACGTGGGACAACGTGGGACAACGTGGGACATCGTGGGACAACGTGGGACAACGTGGGACAACGTGGGACAACGTGGGACACCGTTGGACAACGTGGGACACCGTTGGACATCGTTGGACACCGTGGGACAACGTGGGACAACGTGGGACCACGTGGGACAACGTGGGACAACGTGGGACAACGTGGGACAACGTGGGACAACGTGGGACAACGTGGGACAACGTGGGACAACGTGGGACAACGTGGGACAACGTGGGACAACGTGGGACAACGTGGGACATCGTGGGACAACGTGGGACAACGTGGGACAACGTGGGACAACGTGGGACACCGTTGGACAACGTGGGACAACGTGGGACAACGTGGGACAACGTGGGACAACGTGGGACAACGTGGGACATCGTGGGACAACGTGGGACAACGTGGGACAACGTGGGACAACGTGGGACAACGTGGGACAACGTGGGACACCGTTGGACACCGTTGGACACCGTGGGACACCGTTGGACACCGTTGGACATCGTTGGACACCGTGGGACAACGTGGGACAACGTGGGACAACGTGGGACAACGTGGGACAACGTGGGACAACGTGGGACAACGTGGGACAACGTGGGACAACGTGGGACAACGTGGGACAACGTGGGACAACGTGGGACAACGTGGGACAACGTGGGACAACGTGGGACAACGTGGGACACCGTTGGACAACGTGGGACACCGTTGGACATCGTTGGACACCGTGGGACAACGTGGGACAACGTGGGACCACGTGGGACAACGTGGGACAACGTGGGACAACGTGGGACAACGTGGGACAACGTGGGACAACGTGGGACAACGTGGGACATCGTGGGACAACGTGGGACAACGTGGGACAACGTGGGACAACGTGGGACAACGTGGGACACCGTTGGACATTGTTGGACACCGTGGGACACCGTGGGACAACGTGGGACAACGTGGGACAACGTGGGACAACGTGGGACAATGTGGGACATCGTGGGACAACGTGGGACAACGTGGGACAACGTGGGACAACGTGGGACAACGTGGGACACCGTTGGACACCGTGGGACACCGTTGGACACCGTTGGACATCGTTGGACACCGTGGGACAACGTGGGACAACGTGGGACAACGTGGGACAACGTGGGACAACGTGGGACAACGTGGGACAACGTGGGACATCGTGGGACAACGTGGGACAACGTGGGACAACGTGGGACAACGTGGGACAACGTGGGACACCGTTGGACATCGTTGGACACCGTGGGACAACGTGGGACAACGTGGGACAACGTGGGACACCGTTGGACACCGTTGGACACCGTTGGACACCGTTGGACACCGTGGGACACCGTGGGACAACGTGGGACAACGTGGGACAACGTGGGAAACCATGGAACAACGTGGGACAACGTGGGACACCGTTGGACATCGTTGGACAACGTGGGACAACGTGGGACAACGTGGGACAACGTGGGACAACGTGGGACACCGTTGGACACCGTGGGACACCGTTGGACACCGTTGGACATCGTTGGACACCGTGGGACAACGTGGGACAACGTGGGACAACGTGGGACAACGTGGGACAACGTGGGACAACGTGGGACAACGTGGGACAACGTGGGACAACGTGGGACAACGTGGGACAACGTGGGACATCGTGGGACAACGTGGGACAACGTGGGACAACGTGGGACAACGTGGGACACCGTTGGACATCGTTGGACACCGTGGGACAACGTGGGACAACGTGGGACCACGTGGGACAACGTGGGACAACGTGGGACAACGTGGGACAACGTGGGACAACGTGGGACAACGTGGGACAACGTGGGACATCGTGGGACAACGTGGGACAACGTGGGACAACGTGGGACAACGTGGGACAACGTGGGACACCGTTGGACATTGTTGGACACCGTGGGACACCGTGGGACAACGTGGGACAACGTGGGACAACGTGGGACAACGTGGGACAACGTGGGAAACCATGGAACAACGTAGGACAACGTGGGACACCGTTGGACATCGTTGGACAACGTGGGACAACGTGGGACAACGTGGGACAACGTGGGACAACGTGGGACAACGTGGGACAACGTGGGACACCGTTGGACACCGTGGGACACCGTTGGACACCGTTGGACATCGTTGGACACCGTGGGACAACGTGGGACAACGTGGGACAACGTGGGACAACGTGGGACAACGTGGGACAACGTGGGACAACGTGGGACAACGTGGGACAACGTGGGACAACGTGGGACAACGTGGGACAACGTGGGACAACGTAGGACAACGTGGGACAACGTGGGACACCGTTGGACATCGTTGGACACCGTGGGACAACGTGGGACAACGTGGGACAACGTGGGACAACGTGGGACAACGTGGGACAACGTGGGACAACGTGGGACAACGTGGGACAACGTGGGACAACGTAGGACAACGTGGGACAACGTGGGACACCGTTGGGCATCGTTGGACACCGTGGGACAACGTGGGACAACGTGGGACAACGTGGGACAACGTGGGACAACGTGGGACACCGTTGGACATCGTTGGACATCGTTGGACATCGTGGGACACCGTTGGACATCGTTGGACATCGTTGGACACCGTTGGACACCGTGGGACAACGTGGGACAACGTGGGACAACGTGGGACAACGTGGGACAACGTGGGACACCGTTGGACATCGTTGGACACCGTTGGACATCGTTGGACACCGTGGGACACCGTTGGACACCGTTGGACACCGTTGGACATAGGTGGACATCGTGGGACACCGTTGGACACCGTTGATCACATTTGGACACCGTGGGACAACGTGGGACAACGTGGGACAACGTGGGACAACGTGGGACAACGTGGGACAACGTGGGACAACGTGGGACAACGTGGGACAACGTGGGACAACGTGGGACAACGTGGGACAACGTGGGACATCGTGGGACAACGTGGGACAACGTGGGACAACGTGGGACAACGTGGGACACCGTTGGACATCGTTGGACACCGTGGGACAACGTGGGACAACGTGGGACAACGTGGGACACCGTTGGACACCGTTGGACATCGTTGGACATCGTTGGACATCGTGGGACACCGTTGGACATCGTTGGACACCGTTGGACATCGTTGGACACCGTGGGACAACGTGGGACAACGTGAGACAACGTGGGACACCGTTGGACAACGTGGGACAACGTGGGACAACGTGGGACAACATGGGACAACGTGGGACAACGTGGGACACCGTTGGACACCGTGGGACACCGTTGGACAACGTGGGACAACGTGGGACAACGTGGGACAACGTGGGACAACGTGGGACAACGTGGGACAACGTGGGACAACGTGGGACAACGTGGGACATCGTGGGACAACGTGGGACAACGTGGGACAACGTGGGACAACGTGGGACAACGTGGGACAACGTGGGACAACGTGGGACATCGTTGGACATCGTTGGACATCGTGGGACACCGTTGGACATCGTTGGACATCGTTGGACACCGTTGGACATCGTTGGACATCGTTGGACATCGTTGGACACCGTTGGACACCGTTGGACACCGTTGGACACCGTTGGACACCGTTGGACATCGGTGGACATCGTGGGACACCGTTGGACACCGTTGGACATCGTTGGACACCGTTGGACACCGTGGGACACCGTTGGACACCGTTGGACATCGTTGGACACCGTGGGACAACGTGGGACAACGTGGGAAACCATGGAACAACGTGGGACAACGTGGGACAACGTGGGACAACGTGGGACAACGTGGGACACCGTTGGACACCGTTGGACATCGTTGGACACCGTGGGACAACGTGGGACAACGTGGGACAACGTGGGACAACGTGGGACAACGTGGGACAATGTGGGACATCGTGGGACAACGTGGGACAACGTGGGACAACGTGGGACAACGTGGGACAACGTGGGACACCGTTGGACACCGTGGGACACCGTTGGACACCGTTGGACATCGTTGGACACCGTGGGACAACGTGGGACAACGTGGGACAACGTGGGACAACGTGGGACAACGTGGGACAACGTGGGACAACGTGGGACATCGTGGGACAACGTGGGACAACGTGGGACAACGTGGGACAACGTGGGACAACGTGGGACACCGTTGGACATCGTTGGACACCGTGGGACAACGTGGGACAACGTGGGACAACGTGGGACACCGTTGGACACCGTTGGACACCGTTGGACACCGTTGGACACCGTTGGACACCGTGGGACAACGTGGGACAACGTGGGACAACGTGGGAAACCATGGAACAACGTGGGACAACGTGGGACACCGTTGGACATCGTTGGACACCGTTGGACATCGTTGGACACCGTGGGACAACGTGGGACAACGTGGGACCACGTGGGACAACGTGGGACAACGTGGGACAACGTGGGACAACGTGGGACAACGTGGGACAACGTGGGACAACGTGGGACAACGTGGGACAACGTGGGACAACGTGGGACAACGTGGGACAACGTGGGACATCGTGGGACAACGTGGGACAACGTGGGACAACGTGGGACAACGTGGGACACCGTTGGACAACGTGGGACAACGTGGGACAACGTGGGACAACGTGGGACAACGTGGGACAACGTGGGACATCGTGGGACAACGTGGGACAACGTGGGACAACGTGGGACAACGTGGGACAACGTGGGACAACGTGGGACACCGTTGGACACCGTTGGACACCGTGGGACACCGTTGGACACCGTTGGACATCGTTGGACACCGTGGGACAACGTGGGACAACGTGGGACAACGTGGGACAACGTGGGACAACGTGGGACAACGTGGGACAACGTGGGACAACGTGGGACAACGTGGGACAACGTGGGACAACGTGGGACATCGTGGGACAACGTGGGACAACGTGGGACAACGTGGGACAACGTGGGACACCGTTGGACAACGTGGGACACCGTTGGACATCGTTGGACACCGTGGGACAACGTGGGACAACGTGGGACCACGTGGGACAACGTGGGACAACGTGGGACAACGTGGGACAACGTGGGACAACGTGGGTCAACGTGGGACAACGTGGGACATCGTGGGACAACGTGGGACAACGTGGGACAACGTGGGACAACGTGGGACAACGTGGGACACCGTTGGACATTGTTGGACACCGTGGGACACCGTGGGACAACGTGGGACAACGTGGGACAACGTGGGACAACGTGGGACAACGTGGGAAACCATGGAACAACGTGGGACAACGTGGGACACCGTTGGACATCGTTGGACAACGTGGGACAACGTGGGACAACGTGGGACAACGTGGGACAACGTGGGACAACGTGGGACAACGTGGGACACCGTTGGACACCGTGGGACACCGTTGGACACCGTTGGACATCGTTGGACACCGTGGGACAACGTGGGACAACGTGGGACAACGTGGGACAACGTGGGACAACGTGGGACAACGTGGGACAACGTGGGACAACGTGGGACAACGTGGGACAACGTGGGACAACGTGGGACAACGTGGGACAACGTAGGACAACGTGGGACAATGTGGGACACCGTTGGACATCGTTGGACACCGTGGGACAACGTGGGACAACGTGGGACAACGTGGGACAACGTGGGACAACGTGGGACAACGTGGGACAACGTGGGACAACGTGGGACAACGTGGGACAACGTAGGACAACGTGGGACAACGTGGGACACCGTTGGGCATCGTTGGACACCGTGGGACAACGTGGGACAACGTGGGACAACGTGGGACAACGTGGGACAACGTGGGACACCGTTGGACATCGTTGGACATCGTTGGACATCGTGGGACACCGTTGGACATCGTTGGACATCGTTGGACACCGTTGGACACCGTGGGACAACGTGGGACAACGTGGGACAACGTGGGACAACGTGGGACAACGTGGGACACCGTTGGACATCGTTGGACACCGTTGGACATCGTTGGACACCGTGGGACACCGTTGGACACCGTTGGACACCGTTGGACATAGGTGGACATCGTGGGACACCGTTGGACACCGTTGGACACCGTTGATCACATTTGGACACCGTGGGACAACGTGGGACAACGTGGGACAACGTGGGACACCGTGGGACAACGTGGGACAACGTGGGACAACGTGGGACAACGTGGGACAACGTGGGACAACGTGGGACAACGTGGGACAACGTGGGACATCGTGGGACAACGTGGGACAACGTGGGACAACGTGGGACAACGTGGGACACCGTTGGACATCGTTGGACACCGTGGGACAACGTGGGACAACGTGGGACAACGTGGGACACCGTTGGACACCGTTGGACATCGTTGGACATCGTTGGACATCGTGGGACACCGTTGGACATCGTTGGACACCGTTGGACATCGTTGGACACCGTGGGACAACGTGGGACAACGTGGGACAACGTGGGACACCGTTGGACAACGTGGGACAACGTGGGACAACGTGGGACAACATGGGACAACGTGGGACAACGTGGGATACCGTTGGACACCGTGGGACACCGTTGGACAACGTGGGACAACGTGGGACAACGTGGGACAACGTGGGACAACGTGGGACAACGTGGGACAACGTGGGACAACGTGGGACAACGTGGGACAACGTGGGACAACGTGGGACAACGTGGGACAACGTGGGACAACGTGGGACAACGTGGGACAACGTGGGACAACGTGGGACATCGTTGGACATCGTTGGACATCGTGGGACACCGTTGGACATCGTTGGACATCGTTGGACACCGTTGGACATCGTTGGACATCGTTGGACATCGTTGGACACCGTTGGACACCGTTGGACACCGTTGGACACCGTTGGACACCGTTGGACATCGGTGGACATCGTGGGACACCGTAGGACACCGTTGGACATCGTTGGACACCGTTGGACACCGTGGGACACCGTTGGACACCGTTGGACATCGTTGGACACCGTGGGACAACGTGGGACAACGTGGGAAACCATGGAACAACGTGGGACAACGTGGCACAACGTGGGACAACGTGGGACAACGTGGGACACCGTTGGACATCGTTGGACACCGTGGGACAACGTGGGACAACGTGGGACACCGTTGGACACCGTTGGACATCGTTGGACATCGTTGGACACCGTTGGACACCGTTGGACACCGTTGGACACCGTGGGACAACGTGGGACAACGTGGGACAACGTGGGACAACGTGGGACAACGTGGGACACCGTTGGACAACGTGGGACAACGTGGGACATCGTGGGACAACGTGGGACAACGTGGGACAACGTGGGACAACGTGGGACAACGTGGGACACCGTTGGACAACGTGGGACATCGTTGGACATCGTTGGACATCGTTGGACACCGTTGGACACCGTTGGACACCGTTGGACACCGTTGGACACCGTTGGACATCGGTGGACATCGTGGGACACCGTTGGACACCGTTGGACATCGTTGGACACCGTTGGACACCGTGGGACACCGTTGGACACCGTTGGACATCGTTGGACACCGTGGGACAACGTGGGACAACGTGGGAAACCATGGAACAACGTGGGACAACGTGGGACAACGTGGGACAACGTGGGACAACGTGGGACACCGTTGGACATCGTTGGACACCGTGGGACAACGTGGGACAACGTGGGACACCGTTGGACACCGTTGGACATCGTTGGACATCGTTGGACACCGTTGGACACCGTTGGACACCGTTGGACACCGTGGGACAACGTGGGACAACGTGGGACAACGTGGGACAACGTGGGACAACGTGGGACAACGTGGGACAACGTGGGACAACGTGGGACAACGTGGGACAACGTGGGACAACGTGGGACAACGTGGGACAACGTGGGACAACGTGGGACAACGTGGGACAACGTGGGACAACGTGGGACAACGTGGGACAACGTGGGACATCGTGGGACAACGTGGGACAACGTGGGACAACGTGGGACAACGTGGGACAACGTGGGACAACGTGGGACAACGTGGGACAACGTGGGACAACGTGGGACACCGTTGGACACCGTTGGACACCGTTGGACATCGTTGGACACCGTTGGACACCGTTGGACACCGTTGGACACCGTTGGACACCGTTGGACACCGTTGGACACCGTGGGACAACGTGGGACAACGTGGGACAACGTGGGACAACGTGGGACACCGTTGGACATCGTTGGACACCGTGGGACAACGTGGGACAACGTGGGACAACGTGGGACAACGTGGGACAACGTGGGACAACGTGGGACAACGTGGGACAACGTGGGACACTGTTGGACATCGTTGGACACCGTGGGACAACGTGGGACACCGTTGGACATCGTTGGACACCGTGGGACAACGTGGGACAACGTGGGACAACGTGGGACACCGTTGGACACCGTTGGACAACGTTGGACATCGTTGGACATCGTGGGACACCGTTGGACATCGTTGGACATCGTTGGACATCGTTGGACACCGTTGGACACCGTTGGACACCGTTGGACACCGTTGGACACCGTTGGACACCGTTGGACACCGTTGGACATCGGTGGACATCGTGGGACACCGTTGGACACCGTTGGACATCGTTGGACACCGTTGGACACCGTGGGACACCGTTGGACACCGTTGGACATCGTTGGACACCGTGGGACAACGTGGGACAACGTGGGAAACCATGGAACAACGTGGGACAACGTGGGACAACGTGGGACAACGTGGGACATCGTGGGACACCGTTGGACATCGTTGGACACCGTGGGACAACGTGGGACAACGTGGGACAACGTGGGACAACGTGGGACAACGTGAGACAACGTGGGACAACGTGGGACAACGTGGGACATCGTGGGACAACGTGGGACAACGTGGGACAACGTGGGACAACGTGGGACAACGTGGGACACCGTTGGACAACGTGGGACACCGTTGGACATCGTTGGACACCGTGGGACAACGTGGGACAACGTGGGACAACGTGGGACACCGTTGGACACCGTTGGACATCGTTGGACATCGTTGGACACCGTTGGACACCGTTGGACACCGTGGGACAACGTGGGATAACGTGGGACAACGTGGGACAACGTGGGACAACGTGGGACAACGTGGGACAACGTGGGACAACGTGGGACAACGTGGGACAACGTGGGACAACGTGGGACATCGTGGGACAACGTGGGACAACGTGGGACAACGTGGGACAACGTGGGACAACGTGGGACAACGTGGGACAACGTGGGACAACGTGGGACAACGTGGGACAACGTGGGACATCGTGGGACAACGTGGGACAACGTGGGACAACGTGGGACAACGTGGGACAACGTGGGACACCGTTGGACAACGTGGGAGACCGTTGGACATCGTTGGACACCGTGGGACAACGTGGGACAACGTGGGACAACGTGGGACACCGTTGGACACCGTTGGACCTCGTTGGACATCGTTGGACATCGTGGGACACCGTTGGACATCGTTGGACACCGTTGGACATCGTTGGACACCGTTGGACATCGTTGGACACCGTGGGACAACGTGGGACAACGTGGGACAACGTGGGACACCGTTGGACATCGTTGGACACCGTTGGACATCGTTGGACACCGTGGGACACCGTTGGACACCGTTGGACACCGTTGGACACCGTTGGACATCGGTGGACATCGTGGGACACCGTTGGACACCGTTGGACATCGTTGGACACCGTTGGACACCGTGGGACAACGTGGGACAACGTGGGACAACGTGGGACAACGTGGGACAACATGGGACAACGTGGGACAACGTGGGATACCGTTGGACACCGTGGGACACCGTTGGACAACGTGGGACAACGTGGGACAACGTGGGACAACGTGGGACACCGTTGGACACCGTGGGACACCGTTGGACACCGTTGGACATCGTTGGACACCGTGGGACAACGTGGGACAACGTGGGAAACCATGGAACAACGTGGGACAACGTGGGACAACGTGGGACAACGTGGGACAACGTGGGACACCGTTGGACATCGTTGGACACCGTTGGACATCGGTGGACATCGTGGGACAACGCGGGAAACCATGGAACAGCGTGGGACAACGTGGGACAACGTGGGACAACATGGGACAACGTGGGACAACGTGGGACACCGTTGGACATCGTTGGACAACGTGGGACATCGTGGGACAACGTGGGACAACGTGGGACAACGTGGGACAACGTGGGACACCGTTGGACACCGTGGGACACCGTTGGACACCGTTGGACACCGTTGGACACCGTTGGACACCGTGGGACAACGTGGGACAACGTGGGACAACGTGGGACAACATGGGACAACGTGGGACAACGTGGGACAACGTGGGACAACGTGGGACACCGTTGGACACCGTGGGACACCGTTGGACACCGTGGGACACCGTTGGACAACGTGGGACAACGTGGGACAACGTGGGACAACGTGGGACAACGTGGGACAACGTGGGACAACGTGGGACAACGTGGGACAACGTGGGACACCGTTGGACACCGTGGGACACCGTTGGACAACGTGGGACAACGTGGGACAACGTGGGACAACGTGGGACAACGTGGGACACCGTTGGACACCGTGGGACACCGTTGGACACCGTTGGACATCGTTGGACACCGTGGGACAACGTGGGACAACGTGGGACACCGTGGGACACCGTTGGACACCGTTGGACATCGTTGGACAACGTGGGACAACGTGGGACAACGTGGGACACCGTTGGACACCGTTGGACATCGTTGGACACCGTTGGACACCGTGGGACAACGTGGGACAACGTGGGACAACGTGGGACAACGTGGGACAACGTGGGACAACGTGGGACAACGTGGGACAACGTGGGACAACGTGGGACAACGTAGGACAACGTGGGACAACGTGGGACACCGTTGGACATCGTTGGACACCGTGGGACAACGTGGGACAGCGTGGGACAACATGGGACAACGTGGGACAACGTGGGACAACGTGGGACAACGTGGGACACCGTGGGACACCGTTGGACACCGTTGGACATCGTTGGACACCGTTGGACACCGTGGGACAACGTGGGACAACGTGGGACAACGTGGGACAACGTGGGACAACGTGGGACATCGTGGGACAACGTGGGACAACGTGGGACAACGTGGGACAACGTGGGACACCGTGGGACACCGTTGGACACCGTTGGACATCGTTGGACACCGTGGGACAACGTGGGACAACGTGGGACACCGTTGGACACCGTGGGACACCGTTGGACAACGTGGGACAACGTGGGACAACGTGGGACAACGTGGGACAACGTGGGACATCGTGGGACAACGTGGGACAACGTGGGACACCGTTGGACAACGTGGGAGACCGTTGGACATCGTTGGACACCGTGGGACAACGTGGGACAACGTGGGACAACGTGGGACACCGTTGGACACCGTTGGACATCGTTGGACATCGTTGGACATCGTGGGACACCGTTGGACATCGTTGGACACCGTTGGACATCGTTGGACACCGTTGGACATCGTTGGACACCGTGGGACAACGTGGGACAACGTGGGACAACGTGGGACACCGTTGGACAACGTGGGAGACCGTTGGACATCGTTGGACAACGTGGGACAACGTGGGACAACGTGGGACAACGTGGGACACCGTTGGACACCGTGGGACACCGTTGGACACCGTTGGACATCGTTGGACATCGGTGGACATCGTGGGACAACGCGGGAAACCATGGAACAACGTGGGACAACGTGGGACAACGTGGGACAACATGGGACAACGTGGGACAACGTGGGACACCGTTGGACATCGTTGGACAACGTGGGACATCGTGGGACAACGTGGGACAACGTGGGACAACGTGGGACAACGTGGGACACCGTTGGACACCGTGGGACACCGTTGGACACCGTTGGACACCGTTGGACACCGTTGGACACCGTGGGACAACGTGGGACAACGTGGGACAACGTGGGACAACATGGGACAACGTGGGACAACGTGGGACAACGTGGGACAACGTGGGACACCGTGGGACACCGTTGGACACCGTTGGACATCGTTGGACACCGTTGGACACCGTGGGACAACGTGGGACAACGTGGGACAACGTGGGACAACGTGGGACAACGTGGGACATCGTGGGACAACGTGGGACAACGTGGGACAACGTGGGACAACGTGGGACACCGTGGGACACCGTTGGACACCGTTGGACATCGTTGGACACCGTGGGACAACGTGGGACAACGTGGGACACCGTTGGACACCGTGGGACACCGTTGGACAACGTGGGACAACGTGGGACAACGTGGGACAACGTGGGACAACGTGGGACAACGTGGGACAACGTGGGACAACGTGGGACAACGTGGGACAACGTGGGACAACGTGGGACACCGTTGGACACCGTTGGACATCGTTGGACACCGTTGGACACCGTGGGACAACGTGGGACAACGTGGGACAACGTGGGACAACGTGGGACAACGTGGGACAACGTGGGACAACGTGGGACAACGTGGGACAACGTGGGACAACGTGGGACAACGTGGGACAACGTGGGACACCGTTGGACATCGTTGGACACCGTGGGACAACGTGGGACAGCGTGGGACAACGTGGGACAACGTGGGACAACGTGGGACAACGTGGGACAACGTGGGACAACGTGGGACAACGTAGGACAACGTGGGACAACGTGGGACACCGTTGGACATCGTTGGACACCGTGGGACAACGTGGGACAACGTGGGACAACGTGGGACAACGTGGGACAACGTGGGACAACGTGGGACAACGTGGGACAACGTGGGACATCGTGGGACAACGTGGGACAACGTGGTACAACGTGGGACAACGTGGGACAACGTGGGACAACGTGGGACAACGTGGGACAACGTGGGACAACGTGGGACAACGTGGGACAACGTGGGACAACGTGGGACATCGTGGGAGAACGTGGGACAACGTGGGACAACGTGGGACAACGTGGGACAACGTGGGACAACGTGGGACAACGTGGGACAACGTGGGACAACGTGGGACATCGTGGGACAACGTGGGACAACGTGGGACAACGTGGGACACCGTTGGACATCGTTGGACACCGTGGGACAACGTGGGACAACGTGGGACAACGTGGGACACCGTTGGACACCGTTGGACATCGTTGGACATCGTTGGACATCGTGGGACACCGTTGGACATCGTTGGACACCGTTGGACACCGTTGGACAACGTGGGACAACGTGGGACACCGTTGGACATCGTTGGACACCGTGGGACAACGTGGGACAACGTGGGACAACGTGGGACAACGTGGGACAACGTGGGACAACGTGGGACAACGTGGGACAACGTGGGACAACGTGGGACAACGTGGGACAACGTGGGACAACGTGGGACAACGTGGGACAACGTGGGACAACGTGGGACAACGTGGGACAACGTGGGACAACGTGGGACAACGTGGGACATCGTGGGACAACGTGGGACAACGTGGGACACCGTTGGACAACGTGGGAGACCGTTGGACATCGTTGGACACCGTGGGACAACGTGGGACAACGTGGGACAACGTGGGACACCGTTGGACACCGTTGGACATCGTTGGACATCGTTGGACATCGTGGGACACCGTTGGACATCGTTGGACACCGTTGGACATCGTTGGACACCGTTGGACATCGTTGGACACCGTGGGACAACGTGGGACAACGTGGGACAACGTGGGACACCGTTGGACATCGTTGGACACCGTTGGACATCGGTGGACACCGTGGGACACCGTTGGACACCGTTGGACACCGTTGGACACCGTTGGACATCGGTGGACATCGTGGGACACCGTTGGACACCGTTGGACATCGTTGGACACCGTTGGACACCGTGGGACAACGTGGGACAACGTGGGACAACGTGGGACAACGTGGGACAACATGGGACAACGTGGGACAACGTGGGATACCGTTGGACACCGTGGGACACCGTTGGACAACGTGGGACAACGTGGGACAACGTGGGACAACGTGGGACACCGTTGGACACCGTGGGACACCGTTGGACACCGTTGGACATCGTTGGACACCGTGGGACAACGTGGGACAACGTGGGAAACCATGGAACAACGTGGGACAACGTGGGACAACGTGGGACAACGTGGGACAACGTGGGACACCGTTGGACATCGTTGGACACCGTTGGACATCGGTGGACATCGTGGGACAACGCGGGAAACCATGGAACAACGTGGGACAACGTGGGACAACGTGGGACAACATGGGACAACGTGGGACAACGTGGGACACCGTTGGACATCGTTGGACAACGTGGGACATCGTGGGACAACGTGGGACAACGTGGGACAACGTGGGACAACGTGGGACACCGTTGGACACCGTGGGACACCGTTGGACACCGTTGGACACCGTTGGACACCGTTGGACACCGTGGGACAACGTGGGACAACGTGGGACAACGTGGGACAACATGGGACAACGTGGGACAACGTGGGACAACGTGGGACAACGTGGGACACCGTTGGACACCGTGGGACACCGTTGGACACCGTGGGACACCGTTGGACAACGTGGGACAACGTGGGACAACGTGGGACAACGTGGGACAACGTGGGACAACGTGGGACAACGTGGGACAACGTGGGACAACGTGGGACACCGTTGGACACCGTGGGACACCGTTGGACAACGTGGGACAACGTGGGACAACGTGGGACAACGTGGGACAACGTGGGACACCGTTGGACACCGTGGGACACCGTTGGACACCGTTGGACATCGTTGGACACCGTGGGACAACGTGGGACAACGTGGGAAACCATGGAACAACGTGGGACAACGTGGGACAACGTGGGACAACGTGGGACAACGTGGGACAACGTAGGACAACGTGGGACAACGTGGGACACCGTTGGACATCGTTGGACAACGTGGGACATCGTGGGACAACGTGGGACAACGTGGGACAACGTGGGACAACGTGGGACACCGTTGGACACCGTGGGACACCGTTGGACACCGTTGGACACCGTGGGACACCGTTGGACACCGTTGGACATCGTTGGACACCGTGGGACAACGTGGGACAACGTGGGACAACGTGGGACAACGTGGGACAACGTGGGACAACGTGGGACAACGTGGGACATCGTGGGACAACGTGGGACAACGTGGGACAACGTGGGACAACGTGGGACAACGTGGGACACCGTTGCACAACGTGGGACACCGTTGGACATCGTTGGACACCGTGGGACAACGTGGGACAACGTGGGACAACGTGGGACACCGTTGGACACCGTTGGACATCGTTGGACATCGTTGGACATCGTGGGACACCGTTGGACATCGTTGGACACCGTTGGACACCGTTGGACAACGTGGGACAACGTGGGACAACGTGGGACACCGTTGGACATCGTTGGACACCGTGGGACAACGTGGGACATCGTGGGACAACGTTGGACACCGTTGGACATCGTTGGACACCGTGGGACAACGTGGGACAACGTGGGAAACCATGGAACAACGTGGGACAACGTGGGACAACGTGGGACAACGTGGGACAACGTGGGACAACGTGGGACAACGTGGGACAACGTGGGACAACGTGGGACAACGTGGGACAACGTGGGACAACGTGGGACAACGTGGGACAACGTGGGACAACGTGGGACATCGTGGGACAACGTGGGACAACGTGGGACAACGTGGGACAACGTGGGACAACGTGGGACAACGTGGGACAACGTGGGACATCGTGGGAGAACGTGGGACAACGTGGGACAACGTGGGACAACGTGGGACAACGTGGGACAACGTGGGACAACGTGGGACAACGTGGGACAACGTGGGACAACGTGGGACATCGTGGGACAACGTGGGACAACGTGGGACAACGTGGGACAACGTGGGACAACGTGGGACACCGTTGGACAACGTGGGACACCGTTGGACATCGTTGGACACCGTGGGACAACGTGGGACAACGTGGGACAACGTGGGACACCGTTGGACACCGTTGGACATCGTTGGACATCGTTGGACATCGTGGGACACCGTTGGACATCGTTGGACACCGTTGGACACCGTTGGACAACGTGGGACAACGTGGGACAACGTGGGACACCGTTGGACATCGTTGGACACCGTGGGACAACGTGGGACAACGTGGGACAACGTGGGACAACGTGGGACAACGTGGGACAACGTGGGACAACGTGGGACAACGTGGGACAACGTGGGACAACGTGGGACAACGTGGGACAACGTGGGACATCGTGGGACAACGTGGGACAACGTGGGACAACGTGGGACACCGTTGGACACCGTGGGACAACGTGGGACAACGTGGGACAACGTGGGACAACGTGGGACAACGTGGGACAACGTGGGACAACGTGGGACATCGTTGGACATCGTTGGACATCGTGGGACACCGTTGGACATCGTTGGACACCGTTGGCCACCGTTGGACAACGTGGGACAACGTGGGACAACGTGGGACAACGTGGGACAACGTGGGACAACGTGGGACACCGTTGGACAACGTGGGAGACCGTTGGACATCGTTGGACACCGTGGGACAACGTGGGACAACGTGGGACAACGTGGGACACCGTTGGACACCGTTGGACATCGTTGGACATCGTTGGACATCGTGGGACACCGTTGGACATCGTTGGACACCGTTGGACATCGTTGGACACCGTTGGACATCGTTGGACACCGTGGGACAACGTGGGACAACGTGGGACAACGTGGGACACCGTTGGACATCGTTGGACACCGTTGGACATCGGTGGACACCGTGGGACACCGTTGGACACCGTTGGACACCGTTGGACACCGTTGGACATCGGTGGACATCGTGGGACACCGTTGGACACCGTTGGACATCGTTGGACACCGTTGGACACCGTGGGACAACGTGGGACAACGTGGGACAACGTGGGACAACGTGGGACAACATGGGACAACGTGGGACAACGTGGGATACCGTTGGACACCGTGGGACACCGTTGGACAACGTGGGACAACGTGGGACAACGTGGGACAACGTGGGACACCGTTGGACACCGTGGGACACCGTTGGACACCGTTGGACATCGTTGGACACCGTGGGACAACGTGGGACAACGTGGGAAACCATGGAACAACGTGGGACAACGTGGGACAACGTGGGACAACGTGGGACAACGTGGGACACCGTTGGACATCGTTGGACACCGTTGGACATCGGTGGACATCGTGGGACAACGCGGGAAACCATGGAACAACGTGGGACAACGTGGGACAACGTGGGACAACATGGGACAACGTGGGACAACGTGGGACACCGTTGGACATCGTTGGACAACGTGGGACATCGTGGGACAACGTGGGACAACGTGGGACAACGTGGGACAACGTGGGACACCGTTGGACACCGTGGGACACCGTTGGACACCGTTGGACACCGTTGGACACCGTTGGACACCGTGGGACAACGTGGGACAACGTGGGACAACGTGGGACAACATGGGACAACGTGGGACAACGTGGGACAACGTGGGACAACGTGGGACACCGTTGGACACCGTGGGACACCGTGGGACACCGTGGGACACCGTTGGACAACGTGGGACAACGTGGGACAACGTGGGACAACGTGGGACAACGTGGGACAACGTGGGACAACGTGGGACAACGTGGGACAACGTGGGACACCGTTGGACACCGTGGGACACCGTTGGACAACGTGGGACAACGTGGGACAACGTGGGACAACGTGGGACAACGTGGGACACCGTTGGACACCGTGGGACACCGTTGGACACCGTTGGACATCGTTGGACACCGTGGGACAACGTGGGACAACGTGGGAAACCATGGAACAACGTGGGACAACGTGGGACAACGTGGGACAACGTGGGACAACGTGGGACAACGTAGGACAACGTGGGACAACGTGGGACACCGTTGGACATCGTTGGACAACGTGGGACATCGTGGGACAACGTGGGACAACGTGGGACAACGTGGGACAACGTGGGACACCGTTGGACACCGTGGGACACCGTTGGACACCGTTGGACACCGTGGGACACCGTTGGACACCGTTGGACATCGTTGGACACCGTTGGACACCGTTGGACACCGTTGGACACCGTGGGACAACGTGGGACAACGTGGGACAACGTGGGACAACGTGGGACAACGTGGGACATCGTGGGACAACGTGGGACAACGTGGGACAACGTGGGACAACGTGGGACACCGTGGGACACCGTGGGACACCGTTGGACATCGTTGGACACCGTGGGACAACGTGGGACAACGTGGGACACCGTTGGACACCGTGGGACACCGTTGGACAACGTGGGACAACGTGGGACAACGTGGGACAACGTGGGACAACGTGGGACAACGTGGGACAACGTGGGACAACGTGGGACAACGTGGGACAACGTGGGACAACGTGGGACACCGTTGGACACCGTTGGACATCGTTGGACACCGTTGGACACCGTGGGACAACGTGGGACAACGTGGGATAACGTGGGACAACGTGGGACAACGTGGGACAACGTGGGACAACGTGGGACAACGTGGGACAACGTAGGACAACGTGGGACAACGTGGGACACCGTTGGACATCGTTGGACACCGTGGGACAACGTGGGACAACGTGGGACAACGTGGGACAACGTGGGACAACGTGGGACAACGTGGGACAACGTGGGACAACGTGGGACAACGTAGGACAACGTGGGACAACGTGGGACACCGTTGGACATCGTTGGACACCGTGGGACAACGTGGGACAACGTGGGACAACGTGGGACAACGTGGGACAACGTGGGACAACGTGGGACAACGTGGGACAACGTGGGACACCGTGGGACAACGTGGGACAACGTGGGACAACGTGGGACAACGTGGGACAACGTGGGACAACGTGGGACAACGTGGGACAACGTGGGACAACGTGGGACAACGTGGGACAACGTGGGAAAACGTGGGACATCGTGGGAGAACACGTGGGAGAACGTGGGACAACGTGGGACAACGTGGGACAACGTGGGACAACGTGGGACAACGTGGGACAACGTGGGACAACGTGGGACAACGTGGGACAACGTGGGACAACGTGGGACAACGTGGGACAACGTGGGACAACGTGGGACAACGTGGGACAACGTGGGACACCGTTGGACAACGTGGGACACCGTTGGACATCGTTGGACACCGTGGGACAACGTGGGACAACGTGGGACAACGTGGGACACCGTTGGACACCGTTGGACATCGTTGGACATCGTTGGACATCGTGGGACACCGTTGGACATCGTTGGACACCGTTGGACACCGTGGACAACGTGGGACAACGTGGGACAACGTGGGACACCGTTGGACATCGTTGGACACCGTGGGACAACGTGGGACAACGTGGGACAACGTGGGACAACGTGGGACAACGTGGACAACGTGGGACAACGTGGGACATCGTGGGACAACGTGGGACAACGTGGGACAACGTGGGACACCGTGGACACCGTGGGACAACGTGGGACAACGTGGGACAACGTGGGACAACGTGGGACACCGTTGGACACCGTGGGACACCGTTGGACACCGTTGGACACCGTTGGACACCGTTGGACACCGTGGGACAACGTGGGACAACGTGGGACAACGTGGGACAACATGGGACAACGTGGGACAACGTGGGACAACGTGGGACAACGTGGGACACCGTTGGACACCGTGGGACACCGTTGGACACCGTGGGACACCGTTGGACAACGTGGGACAACGTGGGACAACGTGGGACAACGTGGGACAACGTGGGACAACGTGGGACAACGTGGGACAACGTGGGACAACGTGGGACACCGTTGGACAACGTGGGACACCGTTGGACAACGTGGGACAACGTGGGACAACGTGGGACAACGTGGGACAACGTGGGACACCGTTGGACACCGTGGGACACCGTTGGACACCGTTGGACATCGTTGGACACCGTGGGACAACGTGGGACAACGTGGGAAACCATGGAACAACGTGGGACAACGTGGGACAACGTGGGACAACGTGGGACAACGTGGGGACACCGTTGGACATCGTTGGACACCGTGGGACAACGTGGGACAACGTGGGACACCGTTGGACACCGTTGGACATCGTTGGACATCGTTGGACACCGTGGGACAACGTGGGACAACGTGGGACAACGTGGGACAACGTGGGACAACGTAGGACAACGTGGGACAACGTGGGACACCGTTGGACATCGTTGGACAACGTGGGACATCGTGGGACAACGTGGGACAACGTGGGACAACGTGGGACAACGTGGGACACCGTTGGACACCGTGGGACACCGTGGGACACCGTTGGACACCGTGGGACACCGTTGGACACCGTTGGACATCGTTGGACACCGTTGGACACCGTTGGACACCGTTGGACACCTTGGGACAACGTGGGACAACGTGGGACAACGTGGGACAACGTGGGACAACGTGGGACATCGTGGGACAACGTGGGACAACGTGGGACAACGTGGGACAACGTGGGACACCGTGGGACACCGTTGGACACCGTTGGACATCGTTGGACACCGTGGGACAACGTGGGACAACGTGGGACACCGTTGGACACCGTGGGACACCGTTGGACAACGTGGGACAACGTGGGACAACGTGGGACACCGTTGGACACCGTTGGACATCGTTGGACACCGTTGGACACCGTTGGACACCGTTGGACACCGTGGGACAACGTGGGACAACGTGGGACAACGTGGGACAACGTGGGACAACGTGGGACATCGTGGGACAACGTGGGACAACGTGGGACAACGTGGGACAACGTGGGACACCGTGGGACACCGTTGGACACCGTTGGACATCGTTGGACACCGTGGGACAACGTGGGACAACGTGGGACACCGTTGGACACCGTGGGACACCGTTGGACAACGTGGGACAACGTGGGACAACGTGGGACAACGTGGGACAACGTGGGACAACGTGGGACAACGTGGGACAACGTGGGACAACGTGGGACAACGTGGGACAACGTGGGACACCGTTGGACAACGTTGGACATCGTTGGACACCGTTGGACACCGTGGGACAACGTGGGACAACGTGGGATAACGTGGGACAACGTGGGACAACGTGGGACAACGTGGGACAACGTGGGACAACGTGGGACAACGTAGGACAACGTGGGACAACGTGGGACACCGTTGGACATCGTTGGACACCGTGGGACAACGTGGGACAACGTGGGACAACGTGGGACAACGTGGGACAACGTGGGACAACGTGGGACAACGTGGGACAACGTGGGACAACGTAGGACAACGTGGGACAACGTGGGACACCGTTGGACATCGTTGGACACCGTGGGACAACGTGGGACAACGTGGGACAACGTGGGACAACGTGGGACAACGTGGGACAACGTGGGACAACGTGGGACAACGTGGGACATCGTGGGACAACGTGGGACAACGTGGTACAACGTGGGACAACGTGGGACAACGTGGGACAACGTGGGACAACGTGGGACAACGTGGGACAACGTGGGACAACGTGGGACAACGTGGGAAAACGTGGGACATCGTGGGAGAACGTGGGACAACGTGGGACAACGTGGGACAACGTGGGACAACGTGGGACAACGTGGGACAACGTGGGACAACGTGGGACAACGTGGGACAACGTGGGACATCGTGGGACAACGTGGGACAACGTGGGACAACGTGGGACAACGTGGGACAACGTGGGACACCGTTGGACAACGTGGGACACCGTTGGACATCGTTGGACACCGTGGGACAACGTGGGACAACGTGGGACAACGTGGGACACCGTTGGACACCGTTGGACATCGTTGGACATCGTTGGACATCGTGGGACACCGTTGGACATCGTTGGACACCGTTGGACACCGTTGGACAACGTGGGACAACGTGGGACAACGTGGGACACCGTTGGACATCGTTGGACACCGTGGGACAACGTGGGACAACGTGGGACAACGTGGGACAACGTGGGACAACGTGGGACAACGTGGGACAACGTGGGACATCGTGGGACAACGTGGGTCAACGTGGGACAACGTGGGACACCGTTGGACACCGTGGGACAACGTGGGACAACGTGGGACAACGTGGGACAACGTGGGACAACGTGGGACACCGTTGGACACCGTGGGACACCGTTGGACACCGTTGGACACCGTTGGACACCGTTGGACACCGTGGGACAACGTGGGACAACGTGGGACAACGTGGGACAACATGGGACAACGTGGGACAACGTGGGACAACGTGGGACAACGTGGGACACCGTTGGACACCGTGGGACACCGTTGGACACCGTGGGACACCGTTGGACAACGTGGGACAACGTGGGACAACGTGGGACAACGTGGGACAACGTGGGACAACGTGGGACAACGTGGGACAACGTGGGACAACGTGGGACACCGTTGGACACCGTGGGACACCGTTGGACAACGTGGGACAACGTGGGACAACGTGGGACAACGTGGGACAACGTGGGACACCGTTGGACACCGTGGGACACCGTTGGACACCGTTGGACATCGTTGGACACCGTGGGACAACGTGGGACAACGTGGGAAACCATGGAACAACGTGGGACAACGTGGGACACCGTTGGACACCGTTGGACATCGTTGGACATCGTTGGACACCGTGGGACAACGTGGGACAACGTGGGACACCGTTGGACACCGTTGGACATCGTTGGACATCGTTGGACACCGTGGGACAACGTGGGACAACGTGGGACAACGTGGGACAACGTGGGACAACGTAGGACAACGTGGGACAACGTGGGACACCGTTGGACATCGTTGGACAACGTGGGACATCGTGGGACAACGTGGGACAACGTGGGACAACGTGGGACAACGTGGGACACCGTTGGACACCGTGGGACACCGTTGGACACCGTTGGACACCGTGGGACACCGTTGGACACCGTTGGACATCGTTGGACACCGTTGGACACCGTTGGACACCGTTGGACACCTTGGGACAACGTGGGACAACGTGGGACAACGTGGGACAACGTGGGACAACGTGGGACATCGTGGGACAACGTGGGACAACGTGGGACAACGTGGGACAACGTGGGACACCGTGGGACACCGTTGGACACCGTTGGACATCGTTGGACACCGTGGGACAACGTGGGACAACGTGGGACACCGTTGGACACCGTGGGACACCGTTGGACAACGTGGGACAACGTGGGACAACGTGGGACAACGTGGGACAACGTGGGACAACGTGGGACAACGTGGGACAACGTGGGACAACGTGGGACAACGTGGGACAACGTGGGACACCGTTGGACACCGTTGGACATCGTTGGACACCGTTGGACACCGTGGGACAACGTGGGACAACGTGGGATAACGTGGGACAACGTGGGACAACGTGGGACAACGTGGGACAACGTGGGACAACGTGGGACAACGTAGGACAACGTGGGACAACGTGGGACACCGTTGGACATCGTTGGACACCGTGGGACAACGTGGGACAACGTGGGACAACGTGGGACAACGTGGGACAACGTGGGACAACGTGGGACAACGTGGGACAACGTGGGACAACGTGGGACAACGTGGGACAACGTGGGACAACGTGGGACAACGTGGGACAACGTGGGACACCGTTGGACAACGTGGGACACCGTTGGACATCGTTGGACACCGTGGGACAACGTGGGACAACGTGGGACAACGTGGGACACCGTTGGACACCGTTGGACATCGTTGGACATCGTTGGACATCGTGGGACACCGTTGGACATCGTTGGACACCGTTGGACACCGTTGGACAACGTGGGACAACGTGGGACAACGTGGGACACCGTTGGACATCGTTGGACACCGTGGGACAACGTGGGACAACGTGGGACAACGTGGGACAACGTGGGACATCGTGGGACAACGTGGGACAACGTGGGACAACGTGGGACACCGTTGGACACCGTGGGACAACGTGGGACAACGTGGGACAACGTGGGACAACGTGGGACAACGTGGGACAACGTGGGACAACGTGGGACATCGTGGGACAACGTGGGACAACGTGGGACAACGTGGGACAACGTGGGACAACGTGGGACACCGTTGCACAACGTGGGACACCGTTGGACATCGTTGGACACCGTGGGACAACGTGGGACAACGTGGGACAACGTGGGACACCGTTGGACACCGTTGGACATCGTTGGACATCGTTGGACATCGTGGGACACCGTTGGACATCGTTGGACACCGTTGGACACCGTTGGACAACGTGGGACAACGTGGGACAACGTGGGACACCGTTGGACATCGTTGGACACCGTGGGACAACGTGGGACAACGTGGGACAACGTGGGACAACGTGGGACAACGTGGGACAACGTGGGACAACGTGGGACAACGTGGGACAACGTGGGACAACGTGGGACAACGTGGGACAACGTGGGACAACGTGGGACAACGTGGGACAACGTGGGACAACGTGGGACAACGTGGGACAACGTGGGACACCGTTGGACACCGTTGGACATCGTTGGACATCGTTGGACATCGTGGGACGCCGTTGGACATCGTTGGACACCGTTGGACATCGTTGGACACCGTTGGACATCGTTGGACACCGTGGGACAACGTGGGACAACGTGGGACAACGTGGGACACCGTTGGACATCGTTGGACACCGTTGGACATCGTTGGACACCGTGGGACACCGTTGGACACCGTTGGACACCGTTGGACACCGTTGGACATCGGTGGACATCGTGGGACACCGTTGGACACCGTTGGACATCGTTGGACACCGTTGGACACCGTGGGACAACGTGGGACAACGTGGGACAACGTGGGACAACGTGGGACAACATGGGACAACGTGGGACAACGTGGGACAACGTGGGACACCGTTGGACACCGTTGGACATCGTTGGACACCGTTGGACATCGTTGGACACCGTTGGACATCGTTGGACACCGTGGGACAACGTGGGACAACGTGGGACAACGTGGGACAACGTTGGACATCGTTGGACACCGTTGGACATCGTTGGACACCGTGGGACACCGTTGGACACCGTTGGACACCGTTGGACACCGTTGGACATCGGTGGACATCGTGGGACACCGTTGGACACCGTTGGACATCGTTGGACACCGTTGGACACCGTGGGACAACGTGGGACAACGTGGGACAACGTGGGACAACGTGGGACAACATGGGACAACGTGGGACAACGTGGGATACCGTTGGACACCGTGGGACACCGTTGGACAACGTGGGACAACGTGGGACAACGTGGGACAACGTGGGACACCGTTGGACACCGTGGGACACCGTTGGACACCGTTGGACATCGTTGGACACCGTGGGACAACGTGGGACAACGTGGGACAACGTGGGAAACCATGGAACAACGTGGGACAACGTGGGACAACGTGGGACAACGTGGGACAACGTGGGACACCGTTGGACATCGTTGGACACCGTTGGACATCGGTGGACATCGTGGGACAACGCGGGAAACCATGGAACAACGTGGGACAACGTGGGACAACGTGGGACAACGTGGGACAACATGGGACAACGTGGGACAACGTGGGACACCGTTGGACATCGTTGGACAACGTGGGACATCGTGGGACAACGTGGGACAACGTGGGACAACGTGGGACAACGTGGGACACCGTTGGACACCGTGGGACACCGTTGGACACCGTTGGACACCGTTGGACACCGTTGGACACCGTGGGACAACGTGGGACAACGTGGGACAACGTGGGACAACGTGGGACAACATGGGACAACGTGGGACAACGTGGGACAACGTGGGACAACGTGGGACACCGTTGGACACCGTGGGACACCGTTGGACACCGTGGGACACCGTTGGACAACGTGGGACAACGTGGGACAACGTGGGACAACGTGGGACAACGTGGGACAACGTGGGACAACGTGGGACAACGTGGGACAACGTGGGACACCGTTGGACACCGTGGGACACCGTTGGACACCGTGGGACAACGTGGGACAACGTGGGACAACGTGGGACAACATGGGACAACGTGGGACAACGTGGGACAACGTGGGACAACGTGGGACACCGTTGGACACCGTGGGACACCGTTGGACACCGTGGGACACCGTTGGACAACGTGGGACAACGTGGGACAACGTGGGACAACGTGGGACAACGTGGGACAACGTGGGACAACGTGGGACAACGTGGGACAACGTGGGACACCGTTGGACACCGTGGGACACCGTTGGACAACGTGGGACAACGTGGGACAACGTGGGACAACGTGGGACAACGTGGGACACCGTTGGACACCGTGGGACACCGTTGGACACCGTTGGACATCGTTGGACACCGTGGGACAACGTGGGACAACATGGGACAACGTGGGACAACGTGGGACAACGTGGGACAACGTGGGACACCGTTGGACACCGTGGGACACCGTTGGACACCGTGGGACACCGTTGGACAACGTGGGACAACGTGGGACAACGTGGGACAACGTGGGACAACGTGGGACAACGTGGGACACCGTTGGACATCGTTGGACACCGTGGGACAACGTGGGACAACGTGGGACAACGTGGGACAACGTGGGACAACGTGGGACAACGTGGGACAACGTGGGACAACGTGGGACAACGTGGGACAACGTGGGACAACGTGGGACAACGTGGGACAACGTGGGACAACGTGGGACAACGTGGGACAACGTGGGACAACGTGGGACAACGTGGGACAACGTGGGACAACGTGGGACAACGTGGGACAACGTGGGACATCGTGGGACACCGTTGGACATCGTTGGACACCGTGGGACAACATGGGACAACGTGGGACAACGTGGGACAACGTGGGACAACGTGGGACAACGTGGGACAACGTGGGACAACGTGGGACATCGTGGGACAACGTGGGACAACGTGGGACAACGTGGGACACCGTTGGACACCGTTGGACATCGTTGGACATCGTTGGACATCGTGGGACGCCGTTGGACATCGTTGGACACCGTTGGACATCGTTGGACACCGTTGGACATCGTTGGACACCGTGGGACAACGTGGGACAACGTGGGACAACGTGGGACACCGTTGGACATCGTTGGACACCGTTGGACATCGTTGGACACCGTGGGACACCGTTGGACACCGTTGGACACCGTTGGACACCGTTGGACATCGGTGGACATCGTGGGACACCGTTGGACACCGTTGGACATCGTTGGACACCGTTGGACACCGTGGGACAACGTGGGACAACGTGGGACAACGTGGGACAACGTGGGACAACATGGGACAACGTGGGACAACGTGGGACAACGTGGGACTCCGTTGGACACCGTTGGACATCGTTGGACACCGTTGGACATCGTTGGACACCGTTGGACATCGTTGGACACCGTGGGACAACGTGGGACAACGTGGGACAACGTGGGACACCGTTGGACATCGTTGGACACCGTTGGACATCGTTGGACACCGTGGGACACCGTTGGACACCGTTGGACACCGTTGGACACCGTTGGACATCGGTGGACATCGTGGGACACCGTTGGACACCGTTGGACATCGTTGGACACCGTTGGACACCGTGGGACAACGTGGGACAACGTGGGACAACGTGGGACAACGTGGGACAACATGGGACAACGTGGGACAACGTGGGATACCGTTGGACACCGTGGGACACCGTTGGACAACGTGGGACAACGTGGGACAACGTGGGACAACGTGGGACACCGTTGGACACCGTGGGACACCGTTGGACACCGTTGGACATCGTTGGACACCGTGGGACAACGTGGGACAACGTGGGACAACGTGGGAAACCATGGAACAACGTGGGACAACGTGGGACAACGTGGGACAACGTGGGACAACGTGGGACACCGTTGGACATCGTTGGACACCGTTGGACATCGGTGGACATCGTGGGACAACGCGGGAAACCATGGAACAACGTGGGACAACGTGGGACAACGTGGGACAACATGGGACAACGTGGGACAACGTGGGACACCGTTGGACATCGTTGGACAACGTGGGACATCGTGGGACAACGTGGGACAACGTGGGACAACGTGGGACAACGTGGGACACCGTGGGACACCGTTGGACACCGTGGGACACCGTTGGACACCGTGGGACACCGTTGGACAACGTGGGACAACGTGGGACAACGTGGGACAACGTGGGACAACGTGGGACAACGTGGGACACCGTTGGACATCGTTGGACACCGTGGGACAACGTGGGACAACGTGGGACAACGTGGGACAACGTGGGACAACGTGGGACAACGTGGGACAACGTGGGACAACGTGGGACAACGTGGGACAACGTGGGACAACGTGGGACAACGTGGGACAACGTGGGACAACGTGGGACAACGTGGGACAACGTGGGACAACGTGGGACAACGTGGGACAACGTGGGACAACGTGGGACAACGTGGGACAACGTGGGACATCGTGGGACACCGTTGGACATCGTTGGACACCGTGGGACAACATGGGACAACGTGGGACAACGTGGGACAACGTGGGACAACGTGGGACAACGTGGGACAACGTGGGACAACGTGGGACATCGTGGGACAACGTGGGACAACGTGGGACAACGTGGGACACCGTTGGACACCGTTGGACATCGTTGGACATCGTTGGACATCGTGGGACGCCGTTGGACATCGTTGGACACCGTTGGACATCGTTGGACACCGTTGGACATCGTTGGACACCGTGGGACAACGTGGGACAACGTGGGACAACGTGGGACACCGTTGGACATCGTTGGACACCGTTGGACATCGTTGGACACCGTGGGACACCGTTGGACACCGTTGGACACCGTTGGACACCGTTGGACATCGGTGGACATCGTGGGACACCGTTGGACACCGTTGGACATCGTTGGACACCGTTGGACACCGTGGGACAACGTGGGACAACGTGGGACAACGTGGGACAACGTGGGACAACATGGGACAACGTGGGACAACGTGGGACAACGTGGGACACCGTTGGACACCGTTGGACATCGTTGGACACCGTTGGACATCGTTGGACACCGTTGGACATCGTTGGACACCGTGGGACAACGTGGGACAACGTGGGACAACGTGGGACACCGTTGGACATCGTTGGACACCGTTGGACATCGTTGGACACCGTGGGACACCGTTGGACACCGTTGGACACCGTTGGACACCGTTGGACATCGGTGGACATCGTGGGACACCGTTGGACACCGTTGGACATCGTTGGACACCGTTGGACACCGTGGGACAACGTGGGACAACGTGGGACAACGTGGGACAACGTGGGACAACATGGGACAACGTGGGACAACGTGGGATACCGTTGGACACCGTGGGACACCGTTGGACAACGTGGGACAACGTGGGACAACGTGGGACAACGTGGGACACCGTTGGACACCGTGGGACACCGTTGGACACCGTTGGACATCGTTGGACACCGTGGGACAACGTGGGACAACGTGGGACAACGTGGGAAACCATGGAACAACGTGGGACAACGTGGGACAACGTGGGACAACGTGGGACAACGTGGGACACCGTTGGACATCGTTGGACACCGTTGGACATCGGTGGACATCGTGGGACAACGCGGGAAACCATGGAACAACGTGGGACAACGTGGGACAACGTGGGACAACATGGGACAACGTGGGACAACGTGGGACACCGTTGGACATCGTTGGACAACGTGGGACATCGTGGGACAACGTGGGACAACGTGGGACAACGTGGGACAACGTGGGACACCGTTGGACACCGTGGGACACCGTTGGACACCGTTGGACACCGTTGGACACCGTTGGACACCGTGGGACAACGTGGGACAACGTGGGACAACGTGGGACAACATGGGACAACGTGGGACAACGTGGGACAACGTGGGACAACGTGGGACACCGTTGGACACCGTGGGACACCGTTGGACACCGTGGGACACCGTTGGACACCGTGGGACAACGTGGGACAACGTGGGACAACGTGGGACAACGTGGGACAACGTGGGACAACGTGGGACAACGTGGGACAACGTGGGACACCGTTGGACACCGTGGGACACCGTTGGACAACGTGGGACAACGTGGGACAACGTGGGACAACGTGGGACAACGTGGGACACCGTTGGACACCGTGGGACACCGTTGGACACCGTTGGACATCGTTGGACACCGTGGGACAACGTGGGAAACCATGGAACAACGTGGGACAACGTGGGACAACGTGGGACAACGTGGGACAACGTGGGACACCGTTGGACATCGTTGGACACCGTGGGACAACGTGGGACAACGTGGGACACCGTTGGACACCGTTGGACATCGTTGGACACCGTTGGACACCGTGGGACAACGTGGGACAACGTGGGACAACGTGGGACAACGTGGGACAACGTAGGACAACGTGGGACAACGTGGGACACCGTTGGACATCGTTGGACAACGTGGGACATCGTGGGACAACGTGGGACAACGTGGGACAACGTGGGACAACGTGGGACACCGTTGGACACCGTGGGACACCGTTGGACACCGTTGGACACCGTGGGACACCGTTGGACACCGTTGGACATCGTTGGACACCGTTGGACACCGTTGGACACCGTTGGACACCGTGGGACAACGTGGGACAACGTGGGACAACGTGGGACAACGTGGGACAACGTGGGACAACGTGGGACAACGTGGGACAACGTGGGACAATGTGGGACAACGTGGGACAACGTGGGACAACGTGGGACAACGTGGGACAACGTGGGACAACGTGGGACAACGTGGGACAACGTGGGACAACGTGGGACAACGTGGGACAACGTGGGACATCGTGGGACAACGTGGGACAACGTGGGACAACGTGGGACACCGTTGGACACCGTGGGACAACGTGGGACAACGTGGGACAACGTGGGACAACGTGGGACAACGTGGGACAACGTGGGACAACGTGGGACATCGTGGGACAACGTGGGACAACGTGGGACAACGTGGGACAACGTGGGACACCGTGGGACACCGTTGCACAACGTGGGACACCGTTGGACATCGTTGGACACCGTGGGACAACGTGGGACAACGTGGGACAACGTGGGACACCGTTGGACACCGTTGGACATCGTTGGACATCGTTGGACATCGTGGGACACCGTTGGACATCGTTGGACACCGTTGGACACCGTTGGACAACGTGGGACAACGTGGGACAACGTGGGACACCGTTGGACATCGTTGGACACCGTGGGACAACGTGGGACAACGTGGGACAACGTGGGACAACGTGGGACAACGTGGGACAACGTGGGACAACGTGGGACAACGTGGGACAACGTGGGACAACGTGGGACAACGTGGGACAACGTGGGACAACGTGGGACAACGTGGGACAACGTGGGACAACGTGGGACAACGTGGGACAACGTGGGACAACGTGGGACAACGTGGGACAACGTGGGACAACGTGGGACAACGTGGGACATCGTGGGACAACGTGGGACAACGTGGGACAACGTGGAACAACGTGGGACAACGTGGGACACCGTTGGACAACGTGGGACACCGTTGGACATCGTTGGACACCGTGGGACAACGTGGGACAACGTGGGACAACGTGGGACACCGTTGGACACCGTTGGACATCGTTGGACATCGTTGGACACCGTTGGACACCGTTGGACACCGTGGGACAACGTGGGACAACGTGGGACAACGTGGGACAACGTGGGACAACGTGGGACAACGTGGGACAACGTGGGACAACGTGGGACAACGTGGGACATCGTGGGACAACGTGGGACAACGTGGGACAACGTGGGACAACGTGGGACAACGTGGGACAACGTGGGACAACGTGGGACAACGTGGGACACCGTTGGACAACGTGGGACACCGTTGGACATCGTTGGACACCGTGGGACAACGCGGGACAACGTGGGACAACGTGGGACAACGTGGGACAACGTGGGACAACGTGGGACACCGTTGGACACCGTTGGACATCGTTGGACATCGTTGGACATCGTGGGACACCGTTGGACATCGTTGGACACCGTTGGACATCGTTGGACACCGTTGGACATCGTTGGACACCGTGGGACAACGTGGGACAACGTGGGACAACGTGGGACACCGTTGGACATCGTTGGACACCGTTGGACATCGTTGGACACCGTGGGACACCGTTGGACACCGTTGGACACCGTTGGACACCGTGGGACAACGTGGGACAACGTGGGACAACGTGGGACAACGTGGGACAACATGGGACAACGTGGGACAACGTGGGACAACGTGGGACACCGTTGGACACCGTTGGACATCGTTGGACACCGTTGGACATCGTTGGACACCGTTGGACATCGTTGGACACCGTGGGACAACGTGGGACAACGTGGGACAACGTGGGACACCGTTGGACATCGTTGGACACCGTTGGACATCGTTGGACACCGTGGGACATCGTTGGACACCGTTGGACACCGTTGGACACCGTTGGACATCGGTGGACATCGTGGGACACCGTTGGACACCGTTGGACATCGTTGGACACCGTTGGACACCGTGGGACAACGTGGGACAACGTGGGACAACGTGGGACAACGTGGGACAACATGGGACAACGTGGGACAACGTGGGATACCGTTGGACACCGTGGGACACCGTTGGACAACGTGGGACAACGTGGGACAACGTGGGACAACGTGGGACACCGTTGGACACCGTGGGACACCGTTGGACACCGTTGGACATCGTTGGACACCGTGGGACAACGTGGGACAACGTGGGACAACGTGGGAAACCATGGAACAACGTGGGACAACGTGGGACAACGTGGGACAACGTGGGACAACGTGGGACACCGTTGGACATCGTTGGACACCGTTGGACATCGGTGGACATCGTGGGACAACGCGGGAAACCATGGAACAACGTGGGACAACGTGGGACACCGTTGGACATCGTTGGACACCGTTGGACATCGTTGGACACCGTGGGACACCGTTGGACACCGTTGGACACCGTTGGACACCGTTGGACATCGGTGGACATCGTGGGACACCGTTGGACACCGTTGGACATCGTTGGACACCGTTGGACACCGTTGGACATCGTTGGACACCGTGGGACAACGTGGGACAACGTGGGACAACGTGGGAAACCATGGAACAACGTGGGACAACGTGGGACAACGTGGGACAACGTGGGACAACGTGGGACAACGTGGGACAACGTGGGACAACGTGGGACAACGTGGGACAACGTGGGACAACGTGGGACAACGTGGGACAACGTGGGACAACGTGGTACAACGTGGGACAACGTGGGACAACGTGGGACAACGTGGGACAACGTGGGACAACGTGGGACAACGTGGGACAACGTGGGACAACGTGGGACAACGTGGGACATCGTGGGAGAACGTGGGACAACGTGGGACAACGTGGGACAACGTGGGACAACGTGGGACAACGTGGGACAACGTGGGACAACGTGGGACAACGTGGGACAACGTGGGACAACGTGGGACAACGTGGGACAACGTGGGACAACGTGGGACAACGTGGGACAACGTGGGACACCGTTGGACAACGTGGGACACCGTTGGACATCGTTGGACACCGTGGGACAACGTGGGACAACGTGGGACAACGTGGGACACCGTTGGACACCGTTGGACATCGTTGGACATCGTTGGACATCGTGGGACACCGTTGGACATCGTTGGACACCGTTGGACACCGTTGGACAACGTGGGACAACGTGGGACAACGTGGGACACCGTTGGACATCGTTGGACACCGTGGGACAACGTGGGACAACGTGGGACAACGTGGGACAACGTGGGACAACGTGGGACAACGTGGGACAACGTGGGACAACGTGGGACAACGTGGGACAACGTGGGACAACGTGGGACAACGTGGGACAACGTGGGACAACGTGGGACAACGTGGGACAACGTGGGACATCGTGGGACAACGTGGGACAACGTGGGACAACGTGGGACAACGTGGGACAACGTGGGACAACGTGGGACAACGTGGGACATCGTGGGACAACGTGGGACAACGTGGGACAACGTGGGACAACGTGGGACAACGTGGGACACCGTTGGACAACGTGGGACACCGTTGGACATCGTTGGACACCGTGGGACAACGTGGGACAACGTGGGACAACGTGGGACAACGTGGGACAACGTGGGACACCGTTGGACATCGTTGGACACCGTTGGACATCGTTGGACACCGTGGGACACCGTTGGACACCGTTGGACACCGTTGGACATCGGTGGACATCGTGGGACACCGTTGGACACCGTTGGACACCGTTGGACACATTTGGACACCGTGGGACAACGTGGGACAACGTGGGACAACGTGGGACAACGTGGGACAACGTGGAACAACGTGGGACAACGTGGGACAACGTGGGACAACGTGGGACAACGTGGGACAACGTGGGACAACGTGGGACAACGTGGGACAACGTGGGACAACGTGGGACAACGTGGGACAACGTGGGACAACGTGGGACAACGTGGGACATCGTGGGACAACGTGGGACAACGTGGGACAACGTGGGACAACGTGGGACACCGTTGGACATCGTTGGACACCGTGGGACAACGTGGGACAACGTGGGACAACGTGGGACACCGTTGGACACCGTTGGACATCGTTGGACATCGTTGGACATCGTGGGACACCGTTGGACATCGTTGGACACCGTTGGACATCGTTGGACACCGTGGGACAACGTGGGACAACGTGGGACAACGTGGGACACCGTTGGACAACGTGGGACAACGTGGGACAACGTGGGACAACATGGGACAACGTGGGACAACGTGGGATACCGTTGGACACCGTGGGACACCGTTGGACAACGTGGGACAACGTGGGACAACGTGGGACAACGTGGGACAACGTGGGAGAACGTGGGACAACGTGGGACACCGTTGGACACCGTGGGACACCGTTGGACACCGTTGGACATCGTTGGACACCGTGGGACAACGTGGGACAACGTGGGACAACGTGGGAAACCATGGAACAACGTGGGACAACGTGGGACAACGTGGGACAACGTGGGACAACGTGGGACACCGTTGGACATCGTTGGACACCGTGGGACAACGTGGGACAACGTGGGACACCGTTGGACACCGTTGGACATCGTTGGACATCGTTGGACACCGTTGGACACCGTTGGACACCGTTGGACACCGTGGGACAACGTGGGACAACGTGGGACAACGTGGGACAACGTGGGACATCGTGGGACAACGTGGGACAACGTGGGACAACGTGGGACAACGTGGGACAACGTGGGACAACGTGGGACAACGTGGGACATCGTGGGACAACGTGGGACAACGTGGGACAACGTGGGACAACGTGGGACAACGTGGGACAACGTGGGACAACGTGGGACAACGTGGGACAACGTGGGACATCGTGGGACAACGTGGGACAACGTGGGACAACGTGGGACAACGTGGGACAACCTGGGACACCGTTGGACAACGTGGGACACCGTTGGACATCGTTGGACACCGTGGGACAACGTGGGACAACGTGGGACAACGTGGGACACCGTTGGACACCGTTGGACATCGTTGGACATCGTTGGACATCGTGGGACACCGTTGGACATCGTTGGACACCGTTGGACATCGTTGGACACCGTGGGACAACGTGGGAAAACGTGGGACAACGTGGGACACCGTTGGACATCGTTGGACACCGTTGGACATCGTTGGACACCGTGGGACAACGTGGGACAACGTGGGACAACGTGGGACACCGTTGGACATCGTTGGACACCGTTGGACATCGTTGGACACCGTGGGACACCGTTGGACACCGTTGGACACCGTTGGACATCGGTGGACATCGTGGGACAACGTGGGAAACCATGGAACAACGTGGGACAACGTGGGACAACGTGGGACAACGTGGGACAACGTGGGACACCGTTGGACATCGTTGGACACCGTGGGACAACGTGGGACAACGTGGGACACCGTTGGACACCGTTGGACATCGTTGGACACCGTTGGACACCGTGGGACAACGTGGGACAACGTGGGACAACGTGGGACAACGTGGGACAACGTAGGACAACGTGGGACAACGTGGGACACCGTTGGACATCGTTGGACAACGTGGGACATCGTGGGACAACGTGGGACAACGTGGGACAACGTGGGACAACGTGGGACAACGTGGGACACCGTTGGACACCGTGGGACACCGTTGGACACCGTTGGACACCGTGGGACACCGTTGGACACCGTTGGACATCGTTGGACACCGTTGGACACCGTTGGACACCGTTGGACACCGTGGGACAACGTGGGACAACGTGGGACAACGTGGGACAACGTGGGACAACGTGGGACAACGTGGGACAACGTGGGACAACGTGGGACAACGTGGGACACCGTTGGACACCGTGGGACACCGTTGGGCACCGTTGGACATCGTTGGACACCGTTGGACATCGTTGGACACCGTGGGACAACGTGGGACAACGTGGGAAACCATGGAACAACGTGGGACAACGTGGGACAACGTGGGACAACGTGGGACAACGTGGGACAACGTGGGACAACGTGGGACAACGTGGGACAACGTGGGACAACGTGGGACAACGTGGGACACCGTGGGACACCGTTGGACACCGTTGGACATCGTTGGACACCGTGGGACAACGTGGGACAACGTGGGACACCGTTGGACACCGTGGGACAACGTGGGACAACGTGGGACAACGTGGGACAACGTGGGACAACGTGGGACAACGTAGGACAACGTGGGACAACGTGGGACACCGTTGGACATCGTTGGACAACGTGGGACATCGTGGGACAACGTGGGACAACGTGGGACAACGTGGGACAACGTGGGACAACGTGGGACAACGTGGGACAACGTGGGACACCGTGGGACACCGTTGGACACCGTTGGACATCGTTGGACACCGTGGGACAACGTGGGACAACGTGGGACACCGTTGGACACCGTGGGACAACGTGGGACAACGTGGGACAACGTGGGACAACGTGGGACAACGTGGGACAACGTAGGACAACGTGGGACAACGTGGGACACCGTTGGACATCGTTGGACAACGTGGGACATCGTGGGACAACGTTGGACATCGTTGGACACCGTGGGACAACGTGGGACAACGTCGGACAACGTGGGACACCGTTGGACATCGTTGGACACCGTTGGACATCGTTGGACACCGTGGGACACCGTTGGACACCGTTGGACACCGTTGGACATCGGTGGACATCGTGGGACACCGTTGGACACCGTTGGACATCGTTGGACACCGTTGGACACCGTGGGACAACGTGGGACAACGTGGGACAACGTGGGACAACGTGGGACAACATGGGACAACGTGGGACAACGTGGGATACCGTTGGATACCGTGGGACACCGTTGGACAACGTGGGACAACGTGGGACAACGTGGGACAACGTGGGACAACGTGGGACACCGTTGGACACCGTGGGACACCGTTGGACACCGTGGGACAACGTGGGACAACGTGGGACAACGTGGGAAACCATGGAACAACGTGGGACAACGTGGGACAACGTGGGACAACGTGGGACAACGTGGGACACCGTTGGACATCGTTGGACACCGTGGGACAACGTGGGACAACGTGGGACACCGTTGGACACCGTTGGACATCGTTGGACATCGTTGGACACCGTTGGACACCGTTGGACACCGTTGGACACCGTGGGACAACGTGGGACAACGTGGGACAACGTGGGACAACGTGGGACAACGTGGGACAACGTGGGACAACGTGGGACAACGTGGGACAACGTGGGACACCGTTGGACACCGTGGGACACCGTTGGGCACCGTTGGACATCGTTGGACACCGTTGGACATCGTTGGACACCGTGGGACAACGTGGGACAACGTGGGAAACCATGGAACAACGTGGGACAACGTGGGACAACGTGGGACAACGTGGGACAACGTGGGACAACGTGGGACAACGTGGGACAACGTGGGACAACGTGGGACAACGTGGGACAACGTGGGACACCGTGGGACACCGTTGGACACCGTTGGACATCGTTGGACACCGTGGGACAACGTGGGACAACGTGGGACACCGTTGGACACCGTGGGACAACGTGGGACAACGTGGGACAACGTGGGACAACGTGGGACAACGTGGGACAACGTAGGACAACGTGGGACAACGTGGGACACCGTTGGACATCGTTGGACAACGTGGGACATCGTGGGACAACGTGGGACAACGTGGGACAACGTGGGACAACGTGGGACAACGTGGGACAACGTGGGACAACGTGGGACACCGTGGGACACCGTTGGACACCGTTGGACATCGTTGGACACCGTGGGACAACGTGGGACAACGTGGGACACCGTTGGACACCGTGGGACAACGTGGGACAACGTGGGACAACGTGGGACAACGTGGGACAACGTGGGACAACGTAGGACAACGTGGGACAACGTGGGACACCGTTGGACATCGTTGGACAACGTGGGACATCGTGGGACAACGTTGGACATCGTTGGACACCGTGGGACAACGTGGGACAACGTCGGACAACGTGGGACACCGTTGGACATCGTTGGACACCGTTGGACATCGTTGGACACCGTGGGACACCGTTGGACACCGTTGGACACCGTTGGACATCGGTGGACATCGTGGGACACCGTTGGACACCGTTGGACATCGTTGGACACCGTTGGACACCGTGGGACAACGTGGGACAACGTGGGACAACGTGGGACAACGTGGGACAACATGGGACAACGTGGGACAACGTGGGATACCGTTGGATACCGTGGGACACCGTTGGACAACGTGGGACAACGTGGGACAACGTGGGACAACGTGGGACAACGTGGGACACCGTTGGACACCGTGGGACACCGTTGGACACCGTGGGACAACGTGGGACAACGTGGGACAACGTGGGAAACCATGGAACAACGTGGGACAACGTGGGACAACGTGGGACAACGTGGGACAACGTGGGACAACGTGGGACACCGTTGGACACCGTGGGACACCGTTGGACACCGTTGGACACCGTGGGACAACGTGGGACAACGTGGGACAACGTGGGATAACGTGGGACAACGTGGGACAACGTGGGACAACGTGGGACAACGTGGGACATCGTGGGACAACGTGGGACAACGTGGGACAACGTGGGACAACGTGGGACAACGTGGGACACCGTTGGACAACGTGGGACACCGTTGGACATCGTTGGACACCGTGGGACAACGTGGGACAACGTGGGACAACGTGGGACACCGTTGGACACCGTTGGACATCGTTGGACATCGTTGGACATCGTGGGACACCGTTGGACATCGTTGGACACCGTTGGACATCGTTGGACACCGTGGGACAACGTGGGACAACGTGGGACAACGTGGGACACCGTTGGACATCGTTGGACACCGTTGGACATCGTTGGACACCGTGGGACAACGTGGGACAACGTGGGACAACGTGGGACACCGTTGGACATCGTTGGACACCGTTGGACATCGTTGGACACCGTGGGACACCGTTGGACACCGTTGGACACCGTTGGACATCGGTGGACATCGTGGGACAACGTGGGAAACCATGGAACAACGTGGGACAACGTGGGACAACGTGGGGCAACGTGGGACAACGTGGGACAACGTGGGACACCGTTGGACATCGTTGGACAACGTGGGACATCGTGGGACAACGTGGGACAACGTGGGACAACGTGGGACAACGTGGGACACCGTTGGACACCGTGGGACACCGTTGGACACCGTTGGACACCGTGGGACACCGTTGGACACCGTTGGACATCGTTGGACACCGTTGGACACCGTTGGACACCGTTGGACACCGTGGGACAACGTGGGACAACGTGGGACAACGTGGGACAACGTGGGACAACGTGGGACAACGTGGGACAACGTGGGACAACGTGGGACAACGTGGGACACCGTTGGACACCGTGGGACACCGTTGGACACCGTGGGACACCGTTGGACAACGTGGGACAACGTGGGACAACGTGGGACAACGTGGGACAACGTGGGACAACGTGGGACAACGTGGGACAACGTGGGACACCGTTGGACACCGTGGGACACCGTTGGACACCGTTGGACATCGTTGGACACCGTGGGACAACGTGGGACAACGTGGGAAACCATGGAACAACGTGGGACAACGTGGGACAACGTGGGACAACGTGGGACAACGTGGGACACCGTTGGACATCGTTGGACACCGTGGGACAACGTGGGACAACGTGGGACACCGTTGGACACCGTTGGACATCGTTGGACACCGTGGGACACCGTGGGACAACGTGGGACAACGTGGGACAACGTGGGACAACGTGGGACAACGTAGGACAACGTGGGACAACGTGGGACACCGTTGGACATCGTTGGACAACGTGGGACATCGTGGGACAACGTGGGACAACGTGGGACAACGTGGGACAACGTGGGACACCGTTGGACACCGTGGGACACCGTTGGACACCGTTGGACACCGTGGGACACCGTTGGACACCGTTGGACATCGTTGGACACCGTTGGACACCGTTGGACACCGTTGGACACCGTTGGACACCGTGGGACAACGTGGGACAACGTGGGACACCGTTGGACACCGTGGGACAACGTGGGACAACGTGGGATAACGTGGGACAACGTGGGACAACGTGGGACAACGTAGGACAACGTGGGACTACGTGGGACACCGTTGGACATCGTTGGACAACGTGGGACATCGTGGGACAACGTGGGACAACGTGGGACAACGTGGGACAACGTGGGACAACGTGGGACAACGTGGGACAACGTGGGACAACGTGGGACAACGTGGGACACCGTTGGACACCGTGGGACACCGTTGGACACCGTTGGACATCGTTGGACACCGTGGGACAACGTGGGACAACGTGGGACACCGTTGGACATCGTTGGACAACGTGGGACATCGTGGGACAACGTTGGACAACGTGGGACAACGTGGGACAACGTGGGACAACGTGGGACAACGTGGGACAACGTGGGACAACGTGGGACAACGTGGGACACCGTTGGACACCGTGGGACAACGTAGGACAACGTGGGACAACGTGGGACACCGTTGGACATCGTTGGACAACGTGGGACATCGTGGGACAACGTGGGACAACGTGGGACAACGTGGGACAACGTGGGACACCGTTGGACACCGTGGGACACCGTTGGACACCGTTGGACACCGTGGGACACCGTTGGACACCGTTGGACATCGTTGGACACCGTTGGACACCGTTGGACACCGTGGGACAACGTGGGACAACGTGGGACAACGTGGGACAACGTGGGACAACGTGGGACAACGTGGGACAACGTGAGACAACGTGGGACAACGTGGGACATCGTGGGACAACGTGGGACAACGTGGGACAACGTGGGACAACGTGGGACAACGTGGGACAACGTGGGACAACGTGGGACAACGTGGGACAACGTGGGACACCGTTGGACACCGTTGGACACCGTTGGACAACGTGGGACAACGTGGGACAACGTGGGACACCGTTGGACACCGTGGGACAACGTGGGACAACGTGGGACAACGTGGGACACCGTGGGATACCGTGGGACAACGTGGGACAACGTGGGACAACGTGGGCACCGTTGGACATCGTTGGACATCGTTGGACATCGTTGGACACCGTTGGACACCGTTGGACACCGTGGGACACCGTTGGACATCGGTGGACATCGTGGGACACCGTTGGACACCGTTGGACATCGTTGGACACCGTTGGACACCGTGGGACAACGTGGGACAACGTGGGACAACGTGGGACAACGTGGGACAACGTGGGACACCGTTGGACATCGTTGGACGCCGTGGGACAACGTGGGACAACGTGGGACAACGTGGGACACCGTTGGACACCGTTGAACATCGTTGGACATCGTTGGACACCGTTGGACACCGTTGGACACCGTTGGACACCGTGGGACAACGTGGGACAACGTGGGACAACGTGGGACAACGTGGGACAACGTGGGACAACGTGGGACAACGTGGGGCAACGTAGGACAACGTGGGACAACGTGGGACACCGTTGGACACCGTGGGACACCGTTGGACACCGTTGGACACCGTGGGACACCGTTGGACACCGTTGGACATCGTTGGACACCGTTGGACACCGTTGGACATCGTGGGACAACGTGGGACAACGTGGGACAACGTGGGACAACGTGGGACAACGTGGGACAACGTGGGACAACGTGAGACAACGTGGGACAACGTGGGACATCGTGGGACAACGTGGGACAACGTGGGACAACGTGGGACAACGTGGGACAACGTGGGACAACGTGGGACACCGTTGGACATCGTTGGACGCCGTGGGACAACGTGGGACAACGTGGGACAACGTGGGACAACGTGGGACAACGTGGGACAACGTGGGACACCGTTGGACACCGTGGGACTTCGTTGGACAACGTGGGACAACGTGGGACAACGTGGGACAACGTGGGACAACGTGGGACAACGTGGGACACCGTTGGACACCGTGGGACTTCGTTGGACACTGTTGGACACCGTTGGACATCGGTGGACATCGTGGGACACCGTTGGACACCGTTGGACATCGTTGGACACCGTTGGACACCGTGGGACAACGTGGGACAACGTGGGACAACGTGGGACAACGTGGGACAACGTGGGACAACGTGGGACAACGTGGGACACCGTTGGACACCGTGGGACTTCGTTGGACAACGTGGGACAACGTGGGACAACGTGGGACACCGTTGGACACCGTGGGACTTCGTTGGACAACGTGGGACAACGTGGGACAACGTGGGACAACGTGGGACAACGTGGGACACCGTTGGACATCGTTGGACACCGTGGGACAACGTGGGACAACGTGGGACAACGTGGGACACCGTTGGACACCGTGGGACACCGTTGGACACCGTGGGACACCGTTGGACAACGTGGGACAACGTGGGACAACGTGGGACAACGTGGGACAACGTGGGACACCGTTGGACACCGTGGGACACCGTTGGACACCGTTGGATATCGTTGGACACCGTGGGACAACGTGGGACAACGTGGGACAACGTGGGAAACCATGGAACAACGTGGGACAACGTGGGAAAACGTGGGACAACGTGGGACAACGTGGGACACCGTTGGACATCGTTGGACACCGTGGGACAACGTGGGACAACGTGGGACAACGTGGGACACCGTTGGACACCGTGGGACACCGTTGGACAACGTGGGACAACGTGGGACAACGTGGGACAACGTGGGACAACGTGGGACAACGTGGGACAACGTGGGACAACGTGGGACATCGTGGGACACCGTTGGACACCGTGGGACACCGTTGGACAACGTGGGACAACGTGGGACAACGTGGGACAACGTGGGACAACGTGGGACAACGTGGGACACCGTTGGACATCGTTGGACACCGTGGGACAACGTGGGACAACGTGGGACAACGTGGGACACCGTTGGACACCGTTGGACATCGTTGGACACCGTTGGACACCGTGGGACAACGTGGGACAAAGTGGGACACCGTTGGACACCGTTGGACACCGTTGGACACCGTTGGACATCGTTGGACACCGTGGGACAACGTGGGACAACGTGGGACACCGTTGGACAACGTGGGACAACGTGGGACACCGTTGGACAACGTGGGACAACGTGGGACACCGTTGGACACCGTGGGACACCGTTGGACACCGTTGGACATCGTTGGACACCGTGGGACAACGTGGGACAACGTGGGACAACGTGGGAAACCATGGAACAACGTGGGACAACGTGGGACAACGTGGGACAACGTGGGACAACGTGGGACAACGTGGGACACCGTTGGACATCGTTGGACAACGTGGGACAACGTGGGACAACGTGGGACAACGTGGGACAACGTGGGACAACGTGGGACACCGTTGGACACCGTGGGACACCGTTGGACACCGTTGGACATCGTTGGACACCGTGGGACAACGTGGGACAACGTGGGACAACGTGGGACACCGTGGGACACCGTGGGACAACGTGGGACAACGTGGGACAACGTGGGACACCGTTGGACATCGTTGGACATCGCTGGACATCGTTGGACACCGTTGGACACCGTTGGACACCGTTGGATACCGTTGGACACCGTTGGACATCGGTGGACATCGTGGGACACCGTTGGACACCGCTGGACATCGTTGGACACCGTTGGACACCGTGGGACAACGTGGGACAACGTGGGACAACGTGGGACAACGTGGGACAACGTGGGACACCGTGGGACACCGTGGGACACCGTTGGACAACGTGGGACAACGTGGGACAACGTGGGACAACGTGGGACAACGTGGGACACCGTTGGACACCGTGGGACACCGTTGGACACCGTTGGACATCGTTGGACATCGTTGGACACCGTTGGACACCGTTGGACATCGTGGGACAACGTGGGACAACGTGGGACAACGTGGGACAACGTGGGACAACGTGGGACAACGTGGGACAACGTGGGACAACGTGGGACAACGTGGGACAACGTGGGACAACGTGGGACAACGTGGGACAACGTGGGACAACGTGGGACAACGTGGGACACCGTTGGACACCGTGGGACTTCGTTGGACAACGTGGGACAACGTGGGACAACGTGGGACAACGTGGGACAACGTGGGACAACGTGGGACACCGTTGGACGCCGTGGGACTTCGTTGGACACTGTTGGACACCGTTGGACATCGGTGGACATCGTGGGACACCGTTGGACACCGTTGGACATCGTTGGACACCGTTGGACACCGTGGGACAACGTGGGACAACGTGGGACAACGTGGGACAACGTGGGACAACGTGGGACAACGTGGGACAACGTGGGACACCGTTGGACACCGTGGGACTTCGTTGGACAACGTGGGACAACGTGGGACAACGTGGGACACCGTTGGACACCGTGGGACTTCGTTGGACAACGTGGGACAACGTGGGACAACGTGGGACAACGTGGGACAACGTGGGACACCGTTGGACATCGTTGGACACCGTGGGACAACGTGGGACAACGTGGGACAACGTGGGACACCGTTGGACACCGTGGGACACCGTTGGACACCGTGGGACACCGTTGGACAACGTGGGACAACGTGGGACAACGTGGGACAACGTGGGACAACGTGGGACACCGTTGGACACCGTGGGACACCGTTGGACACCGTTGGATATCGTTGGACACCGTGGGACAACGTGGGACAACGTGGGACAACGTGGGAAACCATGGAACAACGTGGGACAACGTGGGAAAACGTGGGACAACGTGGGACAACGTGGGACACCGTTGGACATCGTTGGACACCGTGGGACAACGTGGGACAACGTGGGACAACGTGGGACACCGTTGGACACCGTGGGACACCGTTGGACAACGTGGGACAACGTGGGACAACGTGGGACAACGTGGGACAACGTGGGACAACGTGGGACAACGTGGGACAACGTGGGACATCGTGGGACACCGTTGGACACCGTGGGACACCGTTGGACAACGTGGGACAACGTGGGACAACGTGGGACAACGTGGGACAACGTGGGACAACGTGGGACACCGTTGGACATCGTTGGACACCGTGGGACAACGTGGGACAACGTGGGACAACGTGGGACACCGTTGGACACCGTTGGACATCGTTGGACACCGTTGGACACCGTGGGACAACGTGGGACAACGTGGGACACCGTTGGACACCGTTGGACACCGTTGGACACCGTTGGACATCGTTGGACACCGTGGGACAACGTGGGACAACGTGGGACACCGTTGGACAACGTGGGACAACGTGGGACACCGTTGGACAACGTGGGACAACGTGGGACACCGTTGGACACCGTGGGACACCGTTGGACACCGTTGGACATCGTTGGACACCGTGGGACAACGTGGGACAACGTGGGACAACGTGGGAAACCATGGAACAACGTGGGACAACGTGGGACAACGTGGGACAACGTGGGACAACGTGGGACAACGTGGGACACCGTTGGACATCGTTGGACAACGTGGGACAACGTGGGACAACGTGGGACAACGTGGGACAACGTGGGACAACGTGGGACACCGTTGGACACCGTGGGACACCGTTGGACACCGTTGGACATCGTTGGACACCGTGGGACAACGTGGGACAACGTGGGACAACGTGGGACACCGTTGGACACCGTGGGACAACGTGGGACAACGTGGGACAACGTGGGACACCGTTGGACATCGTTGGACATCGCTGGACATCGTTGGACACCGTTGGACACCGTTGGACACCGTTGGATACCGTTGGACACCGTTGGACATCGGTGGACATCGTGGGACACCGTTGGACACCGCTGGACATCGTTGGACACCGTTGGACACCGTGGGACAACGTGGGACAACGTGGGACAACGTGGGACAACGTGGGACAACGTGGGACACCGTTGGACACCGTGGGACACCGTTGGACAACGTGGGACAACGTGGGACAACGTGGGACAACGTGGGACAACGTGGGACACCGTTGGACACCGTGGGACACCGTTGGACACCGTTGGACATCGTTGGACACCGTGGGACAACGTGGGACAACGTGGGACAACGTGGGAAACCATGGAACAACGTGGGACAACGTGGGACAACGTGGGACAACGTGGGACAACGTGGGACAACGTGGGACACCGTTGGACATCGTTGGACACCGTGGGACAACGTGGGACAACGTGGGACACCGTTTGTAAATTCGTACTATCGCGGGGAGACGCGGTCGTTAGAATACGCGTCAACGAGAGTCGTAAATTCCCGTTACGATTAGAATAATCGACACCACGAATAGTTCGATCCCCGTATTTCGGTTAGGATAATCGGGGTGGTTGATGCGGTATAACACTGAGAGTCACAGAATTATAATAATGTATATTTCCAACAACTAGTCTACACGATTGAAAAGATATAAACAATTAACAACTTTATCGCACGCAGATAATGTAACTGTATACAGTATCGAGCAAGGCTCTTACACTTGAAGTTAGTCTCTTGGTGGACGTAGCACGATATGATACTTAACAGGATAAGCGAATGTTTGGCAATGTCGCGGATCGACTTGGCGTTCTGTTCTGAGTTAGACGTTTGGCGTTAGAAGTTTGAATGATTGGTCGCTCTTGCGTTGAGATGGAAGAGGGTAAGTGTGGGTGTGCCCTTTTGCATGACGAACGCGGATTCGTTATTCACACTTTTCGTTAAGAAAAGTGAGGGTAACGATCCGCGATGTCGATTGGTTATGCCCTACGCTGATGCTTGAAGGGATGGGTAGAAGGTCTCCTACCATCGTGGTTGATAGGAGACCTTGTGGTGGAAAAACCTGATTGATTTATTAGCCAGACATTCGATTCTTCCCGATGGGTGCGTGTTCGCTTTCTCCGTATTTTTTCAGCGCGCCTAATAAACCCAAGGACCACTCTAAAAACCAGATGTGCTTCGAAAATATTTTTTGGCTTAAGAAATTCTTCAGGACAAAGGGGTTGACTGAAGACGCCTGTTAATACAATACAGTGACAGCGAAAGAATATATTGGGTCCTTAGGTTTATTGAGGGTCGGAGTGACGTTACGCAGGCCGCTGGCTGTCCGGTCGCGAGGGCTGGCATGCAGATGTTTAGGCGACGTAACACCGTTGGACACCGTTGGACATCGTTGGACATCGTTGGACACCGTTGGACACCGTTGGACACCGTTGGACACCGTGGGACAACGTGGGACAACGTGGGACAACGTGGGACAACGTGGGACAATGTGGGACAACGTAGGACAACGTGGGACAACGTGGGACACCGTTGGACATCGTTGGACAACGTGGGACATCGTGGGACAACGTGGGACAACGTGGGACAACGTGGGACAACGTGGGACACCGTTGGACACCGTGGGACACCGTTGGACACCGTTGGACACCGTGGGACACCGTTGGACACCGTTGGACATCGTTGGACACCGTTGGACACCGTTGGACATCGTGGGACAACGTGGGACAACGTGGGACAACGTGGGACAACGTGGGACAACGTGGGACAACGTGGGACAACGTGGGACAACGTGGGACAACGTGGGACATCGTGGGACAACGTGGGACAACGTGGGACAACGTGGGACAACGTTGGACACCGTGGGACAACGTGGGACAACGTGGGATAACGTGGGACAACGTGGGACAACGTGGGACAACGTAGGACAACGTGGGACTACGTGGGACACCGTTGGACATCGTTGGACAACGTGGGACATCGTGGGACAACGTGGGACAACGTGGGACAACGTGGGACAACGTGGGACAACGTGGGACAACGTGGGACAACGTGGGACAACGTGGGACAACGTGGGACACCGTTGGACACCGTGGGACACCGTTGGACACCGTTGGACATCGTTGGACACCGTGGGACAACGTGGGACAACGTGGGACACCGTTGGACATCGTTGGACAACGTGGGACATCGTGGGACAACGTTGGACAACGTGGGACAACGTGGGACAACGTGGGACAACGTGGGACAACGTGGGACAACGTGGGACAACGTGGGACAACGTGGGACACCGTGGGACACCGTGGGACAACGTAGGACAACGTGGGACAACGTGGGACACCGTGGGACAACGTTGGACAACGTGGGACATCGTGGGACAACGTGGGACAACGTGGGACAACGTGGGACAACGTGGGACACCGTTGGACACCGTGGGACACCGTTGGACACCGTTGGACACCGTGGGACACCGTTGGACACCGTTGGACATCGTTGGACACCGTTGGACACCGTTGGACATCGTGGGACAACGTGGGACAACGTGGGACAACGTGGGACAACGTGGGACAACGTGGGACAACGTGGGACAACGTGAGACAACGTGGGACAACGTGGGACATCGTGGGACAACGTGGGACAACGTGGGACAACGTGGGACAACGTGGGACAACGTGGGACAACGTGGGACAACGTGGGACAACGTGGGACAACGTGGGACACCGTTGGACACCGTTGGACACCGTTGGACAACGTGGGACAACGTGGGACAACGTGGGACACCGTTGGACACCGTGGGACAACGTGGGACAACGTGGGACAACGTGGGACACCGTTGGATACCGTGGGACAACGTGGGACAACGTGGGACAACGTGGGCACCGTTGGACATCGTTGGACATCGTTGGACATCGTTGGACACCGTTGGACACCGTTGGACACCGTGGGACACCGTTGGACATCGGTGGACATCGTGGGACACCGTTGGACACCGTTGGACATCGTTGGACACCGTTGGACACCGTGGGACAACGTGGGACAACGTGGGACAACGTGGGACAACGTGGGACAACGTGGGACACCGTTGGACATCGTTGGACGCCGTGGGACAACGTGGGACAACGTGGGACAACGTGGGACACCGTTGGACACCGTTGAACATCGTTGGACATCGTTGGACACCGTTGGACACCGTTGGACACCGTTGGACACCGTGGGACAACGTGGGACAACGTGGGACAACGTGGGACAACGTGGGACAACGTGGGACAACGTGGGACAACGTGGGGCAACGTAGGACAACGTGGGACAACGTGGGACACCGTTGGACACCGTGGGACACCGTTGGACACCGTTGGACACCGTGGGACACCGTTGGACACCGTTGGACATCGTTGGACACCGTTGGACACCGTTGGACATCGTGGGACAACGTGGGACAACGTGGGACAACGTGGGACAACGTGGGACAACGTGGGACAACGTGGGACAACGTGAGACAACGTGGGACAACGTGGGACATCGTGGGACAACGTGGGACAACGTGGGACAACGTGGGACAACGTGGGACAACGTGGGACAACGTGGGACACCGTTGGACATCGTTGGACGCCGTGGGACAACGTGGGACAACGTGGGACAACGTGGGACAACGTGGGACAACGTGGGACAACGTGGGACACCGTTGGACACCGTGGGACTTCGTTGGACAACGTGGGACAACGTGGGACAACGTGGGACAACGTGGGACAACGTGGGACAACGTGGGACACCGTTGGACGCCGTGGGACTTCGTTGGACACTGTTGGACACCGTTGGACATCGGTGGACATCGTGGGACACCGTTGGACACCGTTGGACATCGTTGGACACCGTTGGACACCGTGGGACAACGTGGGACAACGTGGGACAACGTGGGACAACGTGGGACAACGTGGGACAACGTGGGACAACGTGGGACACCGTTGGACACCGTGGGACTTCGTTGGACAACGTGGGACAACGTGGGACAACGTGGGACACCGTTGGACACCGTGGGACTTCGTTGGACAACGTGGGACAACGTGGGACAACGTGGGACAACGTGGGACAACGTGGGACACCGTTGGACATCGTTGGACACCGTGGGACAACGTGGGACAACGTGGGACAACGTGGGACACCGTTGGACACCGTGGGACACCGTTGGACACCGTGGGACACCGTTGGACAACGTGGGACAACGTGGGACAACGTGGGACAACGTGGGACAACGTGGGACACCGTTGGACACCGTGGGACACCGTTGGACACCGTGGGATATCGTTGGACACCGTGGGACAACGTGGGACAACGTGGGACAACGTGGGAAACCATGGAACAACGTGGGACAACGTGGGAAAACGTGGGACAACGTGGGACAACGTGGGACACCGTTGGACATCGTTGGACACCGTGGGACAACGTGGGACAACGTGGGACAACGTGGGACACCGTTGGACACCGTGGGACACCGTTGGACAACGTGGGACAACGTGGGACAACGTGGGACAACGTGGGACAACGTGGGACAACGTGGGACAACGTGGGACAACGTGGGACATCGTGGGACACCGTTGGACACCGTGGGACACCGTTGGACAACGTGGGACAACGTGGGACAACGTGGGACAACGTGGGACAACGTGGGACAACGTGGGACACCGTTGGACATCGTTGGACACCGTGGGACAACGTGGGACAACGTGGGACAACGTGGGACACCGTTGGACACCGTTGGACATCGTTGGACACCGTTGGACACCGTGGGACAACGTGGGACAAAGTGGGACACCGTTGGACACCGTTGGACACCGTTGGACACCGTTGGACATCGTTGGACACCGTGGGACAACGTGGGACAACGTGGGACACCGTTGGACAACGTGGGACAACGTGGGACACCGTTGGACAACGTGGGACAACGTGGGACACCGTTGGACACCGTGGGACACCGTTGGACACCGTTGGACATCGTTGGACACCGTGGGACAACGTGGGACAACGTGGGACAACGTGGGAAACCATGGAACAACGTGGGACAACGTGGGACAACGTGGGACAACGTGGGACAACGTGGGACAACGTGGGACACCGTTGGACATCGTTGGACAACGTGGGACAACGTGGGACAACGTGGGACAACGTGGGACAACGTGGGACAACGTGGGACACCGTTGGACACCGTGGGACACCGTTGGACACCGTTGGACATCGTTGGACACCGTGGGACAACGTGGGACAACGTGGGACAACGTGGGACACCGTTGGACACCGTGGGACAACGTGGGACAACGTGGGACAACGTGGGACACCGTTGGACATCGTTGGACATCGCTGGACATCGTTGGACACCGTTGGACACCGTTGGACACCGTTGGATACCGTTGGACACCGTTGGACATCGGTGGACATCGTGGGACACCGTTGGACACCGCTGGACATCGTTGGACACCGTTGGACACCGTGGGACAACGTGGGACAACGTGGGACAACGTGGGACAACGTGGGACAACGTGGGACACCGTTGGACACCGTGGGACACCGTTGGACAACGTGGGACAACGTGGGACAACGTGGGACAACGTGGGACAACGTGGGACACCGTTGGACACCGTGGGACACCGTTGGACACCGTTGGACATCGTTGGACATCGTTGGACACCGTTGGACACCGTTGGACATCGTGGGACAACGTGGGACAACGTGGGACAACGTGGGACAACGTGGGACAACGTGGGACAACGTGGGACAACGTGGGACAACGTGGGACAACGTGGGACAACGTGGGACAACGTGGGACAACGTGGGACAACGTGGGACAACGTGGGACAACGTGGGACACCGTTGGACACCGTGGGACTTCGTTGGACAACGTGGGACAACGTGGGACAACGTGGGACAACGTGGGACAACGTGGGACAACGTGGGACACCGTTGGACGCCGTGGGACTTCGTTGGACACTGTTGGACACCGTTGGACATCGGTGGACATCGTGGGACACCGTTGGACACCGTTGGACATCGTTGGACACCGTTGGACACCGTGGGACAACGTGGGACAACGTGGGACAACGTGGGACAACGTGGGACAACGTGGGACAACGTGGGACAACGTGGGACACCGTTGGACACCGTGGGACTTCGTTGGACAACGTGGGACAACGTGGGACAACGTGGGACACCGTTGGACACCGTGGGACTTCGTTGGACAACGTGGGACAACGTGGGACAACGTGGGACAACGTGGGACAACGTGGGACACCGTTGGACATCGTTGGACACCGTGGGACAACGTGGGACAACGTGGGACAACGTGGGACACCGTTGGACACCGTGGGACACCGTTGGACACCGTGGGACACCGTTGGACAACGTGGGACAACGTGGGACAACGTGGGACAACGTGGGACAACGTGGGACACCGTTGGACACCGTGGGACACCGTTGGACACCGTTGGATATCGTTGGACACCGTGGGACAACGTGGGACAACGTGGGACAACGTGGGAAACCATGGAACAACGTGGGACAACGTGGGAAAACGTGGGACAACGTGGGACAACGTGGGACACCGTTGGACATCGTTGGACACCGTGGGACAACGTGGGACAACGTGGGACAACGTGGGACACCGTTGGACACCGTGGGACACCGTTGGACAACGTGGGACAACGTGGGACAACGTGGGACAACGTGGGACAACGTGGGACAACGTGGGACAACGTGGGACAACGTGGGACATCGTGGGACACCGTTGGACACCGTGGGACACCGTTGGACAACGTGGGACAACGTGGGACAACGTGGGACAACGTGGGACAACGTGGGACAACGTGGGACACCGTTGGACATCGTTGGACACCGTGGGACAACGTGGGACAACGTGGGACAACGTGGGACACCGTTGGACACCGTTGGACATCGTTGGACACCGTTGGACACCGTGGGACAACGTGGGACAACGTGGGACACCGTTGGACACCGTTGGACACCGTTGGACACCGTTGGACATCGTTGGACACCGTGGGACAACGTGGGACAACGTGGGACACCGTTGGACAACGTGGGACAACGTGGGACACCGTTGGACAACGTGGGACAACGTGGGACACCGTTGGACACCGTGGGACACCGTTGGACACCGTTGGACATCGTTGGACACCGTGGGACAACGTGGGACAACGTGGGACAACGTGGGAAACCATGGAACAACGTGGGACAACGTGGGACAACGTGGGACAACGTGGGACAACGTGGGACAACGTGGGACACCGTTGGACATCGTTGGACAACGTGGGACAACGTGGGACAACGTGGGACAACGTGGGACAACGTGGGACAACGTGGGACACCGTTGGACACCGTGGGACACCGTTGGACACCGTTGGACATCGTTGGACACCGTGGGACAACGTGGGACAACGTGGGACAACGTGGGACACCGTTGGACACCGTGGGACAACGTGGGACAACGTGGGACAACGTGGGACACCGTTGGACATCGTTGGACATCGCTGGACATCGTTGGACACCGTTGGACACCGTTGGACACCGTTGGATACCGTTGGACACCGTTGGACATCGGTGGACATCGTGGGACACCGTTGGACACCGCTGGACATCGTTGGACACCGTTGGACACCGTGGGACAACGTGGGACAACGTGGGACAACGTGGGACAACGTGGGACAACGTGGGACACCGTTGGACACCGTGGGACACCGTTGGACAACGTGGGACAACGTGGGACAACGTGGGACAACGTGGGACAACGTGGGACACCGTTGGACACCGTGGGACACCGTTGGACACCGTTGGACATCGTTGGACACCGTGGGACAACGTGGGACAACGTGGGACAACGTGGGAAACCATGGAACAACGTGGGACAACGTGGGACAACGTGGGACAACGTGGGACAACGTGGGACAACGTGGGACACCGTTGGACATCGTTGGACACCGTGGGACAACGTGGGACAACGTGGGACACCGTTTGTAAATTCGTACTATCGCGGGGAGACGCGGTCGTTAGAATACGCGTCAACGAGAGTCGTAAATTCCCGTTACGATTAGAATAATCGACACCACGAATAGTTCGATCCCCGTATTTCGGTTAGGATAATCGGGGTGGTTGATGCGGTATAACACTGAGAGTCACAGAATTATAATAATGTATATTTCCAACAACTAGTCTACACGATTGAAAAGATATAAACAATTAACAACTTTATCGCACGCAGATAATGTAACTGTATACAGTATCGAGCAAGGCTCTTACACTTGAAGTTAGTCTCTTGGTGGACGTAGCACGATATGATACTTAACAGGATAAGCGAATGTTTGGCAATGTCGCGGATCGACTTGGCGTTCTGTTCTGAGTTAGACGTTTGGCGTTAGAAGTTTGAATGATTGGTCGCTCTTGCGTTGAGATGGAAGAGGGTAAGTGTGGGTGTGCCCTTTTGCATGACGAACGCGGATTCGTTATTCACACTTTTCGTTAAGAAAAGTGAGGGTAACGATCCGCGATGTCGATTGGTTATGCCCTACGCTGATGCTTGAAGGGATGGGTAGAAGGTCTCCTACCATCGTGGTTGATAGGAGACCTTGTGGTGGAAAAACCTGATTGATTTATTAGCCAGACATTCGATTCTTCCCGATGGGTGCGTGTTCGCTTTCTCCGTATTTTTTCAGCGCGCCTAATAAACCCAAGGACCACTCTAAAAACCAGATGTGCTTCGAAAATATTTTTTGGCTTAAGAAATTCTTCAGGACAAAGGGGTTGACTGAAGACGCCTGTTAATACAATACAGTGACAGCGAAAGAATATATTGGGTCCTTAGGTTTATTGAGGGTCGGAGTGACGTTACGCAGGCCGCTGGCTGTCCGGTCGCGAGGGCTGGCATGCAGATGTTTAGGCGACGTAACACCGTTGGACACCGTTGGACATCGTTGGACATCGTTGGACACCGTTGGACACCGTTGGACACCGTTGGACACCGTTGGACACCGTTGGACACCGTGGGACAACGTGGGACAACGTGGGACAACGTGGGACAACGTGGGACAATGTGGGACAACGTAGGACAACGTGGGACAACGTGGGACACCGTTGGACATCGTTGGACAACGTGGGACATCGTGGGACAACGTGGGACAACGTGGGACAACGTGGGACAACGTGGGACACCGTTGGACACCGTGGGACACCGTTGGACACCGTTGGACACCGTGGGACACCGTTGGACACCGTTGGACATCGTTGGACACCGTTGGACACCGTTGGACATCGTGGGACAACGTGGGACAACGTGGGACAACGTGGGACAACGTGGGACAACGTGGGACAACGTGGGACAACGTGGGACAACGTGGGACAACGTGGGACAACGTGGGACAACGTGGGACAACGTGGGACAACGTGGGACAACGTTGGACATCGTTGGACACCGTGGGACAACGTGGGACAACGTGGGACAACGTGGGACACCGTTGGACATCGTTGGACACCGTTGGACACCGTGGGACAACGTGGGACAACGTGGGACAACGTGGGACAACGTGGGACAACGTGGGACAACGTGGGACAACGTGGGACAACGTGGGACAACGTGGGACAACGTGGGACACCGTTGGACACCGTGGGACTTCGTTGGACAACGTGGGACAACGTGGGACAACGTGGGACAACGTGGGACAACGTGGGACACCGTTGGACACCGTGGGACACCGTTGGACACCGTTGGACATCGTTGGACACCGTGGGACAACGTGGGACAACGTGGGACAACGTGGGAAACCATGGAACAACGTGGGACAACGTGGGACAACGTGGGACAACGTGGGACAACGTGGGACACCGTTGGACATCGTTGGACACCGTGGGACAACGTGGGACAACGTGGGACAACGTGGGACACCGTTGGACACCGTGGGACACCGTTGGACAACGTGGGACAACGTGGGACAACGTGGGACAACGTGGGACAACGTGGGACAACGTGGGACAACGTGGGACAACGTGGGACACCGTTGGACACCGTGGGACACCGTTGGACACCGTTGGACATCGTTGGACACCGTGGGACAACGTGGGACAACGTGGGACAACGTGGGACAACGTGGGAAACCATGGAACAACGTGGGACAACGTGGGACAACGTGGGACAACGTGGGACAACGTGGGACACCGTTGGACATCGTTGGACACCGTGGGACAACGTGGGACAACGTGGGACAACGTGGGACACCGTTGGACAACGTGGGACACCGTTGGACAACGTGGGACAACGTGGGACAACGTGGGACAACGTGGGACAACGTGGGACACCGTTGGACACCGTGGGACAACGTGGGACAACGTGGGACAACGTGGGACAACGTGGGACAACGTGGGACAACGTGGGACAACGTGGGACAACGTGGGACAACGTGGGACAACGTGGGACAACGTGGGACAACGTGGGACAACGTGGGACAACGTGGGACAACGTGGGACACCGTTGGGCATCGTTGGACACCGTGGGACAACGTGGGACAACGTGGGACAACGTGGGACACCGTTGGACACCGTTGGACATCGTTGGACATCGTTGGACATCGTGGGACACCGTTGGACATAGTTGGACACCGTTGGACACCGTGGGACAACGTGGGACAACGTGGGACAACGTGGGACAACGTGGGACAACGTGGGACAACGTGGGACAACGTGGGACAACGTGGGACAACGTGGGACAACGTGGGACAACGTGGGACAACGTGGGACACCGTTGGACTTCGTTGGACAACGTGGGACAACGTGGGACAACGTGGGACAACGTGGGACAACGTGGGACAACGTGGGACAACGTGGGACACCGTTGGACACCGTGGGACAGCGTTGGACACCGTTGGACATCGTTGGACACCGTGGGACAACGTGGGACAACGTGGGACAACGTGGGACACCGTGGGACACCGTGGGACAACGTGGGACAACGTGGGACAACGTGGGACACCGTTGGACATCGTTGGACATCGTTGGACATCGTTGGACACCGTTGGACACCGTTGGACACCGTTGGACACCGTTGGACACCGTTGGACATCGGTGGACATCGTGGGACACCGTTGGACACCGTTGGACATCGTTGGACACCGTTGGACACCGTGGGACAACGTGGGACAACGTGGGACAACGTGGGACAACGTGGGACAACGTGGGACAACGTGGGACAACGTGGGACACCGTTGGACACCGTGGGACACCGTTGGACAACGTGGGACAACGTGGGACAACGTGGGACAACGTGGGACAACGTGGGACACCGTTGGACACCGTGGGACACCGTTGGACACCGTTGGACATCGTTGGAAACCGTGGGACAACGTGGGACAACGTGGGACAACGTAGGACAACGTGGGACAACGTGGGACACCGTTGGACATCGTTGGACACCGTGGGACAACGTGGGACAACGTGGGACAACGTGGGACACCGTTGGACACCGTGGGACAACGTGGGACAACGTGGGACAACGTGGGACACCGTGGGACACCGTTGGACACCGTTGGACATCGTTGGACACCGTTGGACACCGTTGGACACCGCTGGACACCGTGGGACAAGGTGGGACAACGTGGGACAACGTGGGACAACGTGGGACAACGTGGGACAACGTGGGACAACGTGGGACAACGTGGGACAACGTGGGACACCGTTGGACACCGTTGGACACCGTTGGACATCGTTGGACACCGTTGGACACCGTGGGACAACTTGGGACAACGTGGGACAACGTGGGACAACGTGGGACAACGTGGGACAACGTGGGAAACCATCGAACAACGTGGGACAACGTGGGACAACGTGGGACAACTTGGGACAACGTGGGACACCGTTGGACATCGTTGGACATCCTTGGACACCGTGGGACAACGTGGGACAACGTGGGACACCGTTGGACACCGTTGGACATCGTTGGACACCGTTGGACACCGTGGGACAACGTGGGACAACGTGGGACAACGTGGGACAACGTGGGACAACGTAGGACAACGTGGGACAACGTGGGACACCGTTGGACATCGTTGGACACCGTGGGACAACGTGGGACAACGTGGGACAACGTGGGACACCGTTGGACACCGTGGGACAACGTGGGACAACGTGGGACAACGTGGGACACCGTGGGACACCGTTGGACACCGTTGGACATCGTTGGACACCGTTGGACACCGTTGGACACCGCTGGACACCGTGGGACAACGTGGGACAACGTGGGACAACGTGGGACAACGTGGGACAACGTGGGACAACGTAGGACAACGTGGGACAACGTGGGACAACATGGGACAACGTGGGACAACGTGGTACACCGTTGGACAACGTGGGACACCGTTGGACATCGTTGGACACCGTGGGACAACGTGGGACAACGTGGGACAACGTGGGACACCGTTGGACAACGTGGGACACCGTTGGACATCGTTGGACACCGTGGGACACCGTGGGACAACGTGGGACAACGTGGGACAACGTGGGACAACGTGGGACAACGTGGGACAACGTGGGACAACGTAGGACAACGTGGGACAACGTGGGACAACATGGGACAACGTGGGACAACGTGGTACACCGTTGGACAACGTGGGACACCGTTGGACATCGTTGGACACCGTGGGACAACGTGGGACAACGTGGGACAACGTGGGACACCGTTGGACAACGTGGGACACCGTTGGACATCGTTGGACACCGTGGGACACCGTGGGACAACGTGGGACAACGTGGGACAACGTGGGACAACGTGGGACAACGTGGGACAACGTGGGACAACGTGGGACACCGTTGGACACCGTGGGACACCGTTGGACAACGTGGGACAACGTGGGACAACGTGGGACAACGTGGGACAACGTGGGACACCGTTGGACACCGTGGGACACCGTTGGACACCGTTGGACATCGTTGGACACCGTGGGACAACGTGGGACAACGTGGGACACCGTTGGACAACGTGGGACACCGTTGGACATCGTTGGACACCGTGGGACAACGTGGGACAACGTGGGACAACGTGGGACACCGTTGGACACCGTTGGACATCGTTGGACATCGTTGGACATCGTGGGACATCGTTGGACATCGTTGGACATCGTGGGACATCGTGGGACACCGTTGGACATCGTTGGACACCGTTGGACACCGTGGGACAACGTGGGACAACGTGGGACAACGTGGGACAACGTGGGACAACGTGGGACAACGTGGGACAACGTGGGACAACGTGGGACAACGTGGGACAACGTGGGACAACGTGGGACAACGTGGGACAACGTGGGACAACGTGGGACACCGTTGGACACCGTGGGACACCGTTGGACATCGTTGGACACCGTGGGACACCGTTGGACACCGTTGGACACCGTTGGACATCGGTGGACATCGTGGGACACCGTTGGACACCGTTGGACATCGTTGGACACCGTTGGACACCGTGGGACAACGTGGGACAACGTGGGACAACGTGGGACAACGTGGGACAACGTGGGACAACGTGGGACAACGTGGGACAACGTGGGACAACGTGGGACAACGTGGGACAACGTGGGACAACGTGGGACAACGTGGGACAACGTGGGACACCGTTGGACACCGTGGGACACCGTTGGACACCGTTGGACATCGTTGGACATCGTGGGACAACGTGGGACAACGTGGGACAACGTGGGACAACGTGGGACAACGTGGGACAACGTGGGACAACGTGGGACATCGTGGGACACCGTGGGACAACGTGGGACAACGTGGGACAACGTGGGACAACGTGGGACAACGTGGGACAACGTGGGACAACGTGGGACAACGTGGGACAACGTGGGACAACGTGGGGCAACGTGGGACACCGTTGGACAACGTGGGACAACGTGGGACATCGTTGGACACCGTTGGACACCGTGGGACAACGTGGGACAACGTGGGACAACGTGGGACAACGTGGGACAACGTGGGACAACGTTGGACAACGTGGGACAACGTGGGACAACGTGGGACAACGTGGGACAACGTGGGACAACGTGGGACATCGTGGGACAACGTGGGACAACGTGGGACAACGTGGGACAACGTGGGACACCGTTGGACAACGTGGGACACCGTTGGACATCGTTGGACACCGTGGGACAACGTGGGACAACGTGGGACCACGTGGGACAACGTGGGACAACGTGGGACAACGTGGGACAACGTGGGACAACGTGGGACAACGTGGGACAACGTGGGACAACGTGGGACATCGTGGGACAACGTGGGACAACGTGGGACAACGTGGGACAACGTGGGACAACGTGGGACACCGTTGGACATCGTTGGACACCGTGGGACACCGTGGGACAACGTGGGACAACGTGGGACAACGTGGGACAACGTGGGACAACGTGGGACAACGTGGGACAACGTGGGAAACCATGGGACAACGTGGGACAACGTGGGACACCGTTGGACACCGTTGGACACCGTTGGACATCGTTGGACACCGTGGGACAACGTGGGACAACGTGGGACAACGTGGGAAACCATGGAACAACGTGGGACAACGTGGGACACCGTTGGACATCGTTGGACTTCGTTGGACACCGTGGGACAACGTGGGACAACGTGGGAAAACGTGGGACAACGTGGGACAACGTGGGACATCGTGGGACAACGTGGGACAACGTGGGACAACGTGGGACAACGTGGGACAACGTGGGACAACGTGGGACAACGTGGGACACCGTTGGACATCGTTGGACACCGTGGGACAACGTGGGACAACGTGGGACAACGTGGGACACCGTTGGACACCGTTGGACACCGTTGGACACCGTTGGACATCGTTGGACACCGTGGGACAACGTGGGACAACGTGGGACAACGTGGGAAACCATGGAACAACGTGGGACAACGTGGGACACCGTTGGACATCGTTGGACAACGTGGGACAACGTGGGACAACGTGGGACAACGTGGGACAACGTGGGACAACGTGGGACAACGTGGGACACCGTTGGACACCGTGGGACACCGTTGGACACCGTTGGACATCGTTGGACACCGTGGGACAACGTGGGACAACGTGGGACAACGTGGGACAACGTGGGACAACGTGGGACAACGTGGGACAACGTGGGACAACGTGGGACAACGTGGGACAACGTGGGACAACGTGGGACAACGTGGGACAACGTGGGACAACGTGGGACAACGTGGGACACCGTTGGACAACGTGGGACACCGTTGGACATCGTTGGACACCGTGGGACAATGTGGGACAACGTGGGACCACGTGGGACAACGTGGGACAACGTGGGACAACGTGGGACAACGTGGGACAACGTGGGACAACGTGGGACAACGTGGGACATCGTGGGACAACGTGGGACAACGTGGGACAACGTGGGACAACGTGGGACAACGTCGGACACCGTTGGACATCGTTGGACACCGTGGGACACCGTGGGACAACGTGGGACAACGTGGGACAACGTGGGACAACGTGGGACACCGTTGGACACCGTGGGACACCGTTGGACACCGTTGGACATCGTTGGACACCGTGGGACAACGTGGGACAACGTGGGACACCGTTGGACACCGTTGGACACCGTTGGACACCGTTGGACATCGTTGGACACCGTGGGACAACGTGGGACAACGTGGGACAACGTGGGAAACCATCGAACAACGTGGGACAACGTGGGACACCGTTGGACATCGTTGGACAACGTGGGACAACGTGGGACAACGTGGGACAACGTGGGACAACGTGGGACAACGTGGGACAACGTGGGACACCGTTGGACACCGTGGGACGCCGTTGGACACCGTTGGACATCGTTGGACACCGTGGGACAACGTGGGACAACGTGGGACAACGTGGGACAACGTGGGACAACGTGGGACAACGTGGGACAACGTGGGTCAACGTGGGACAACGTGGGACAACGTGGGACAACGTGGGACAACGTGGGACAACGTGGGACACCGTTGGACACCGTGGGACAGCGTTGGACACCGTTGGACATCGTTGGACACCGTGGGACAACGTGGGACAACGTGGGACAACGTGGGACACCGTTGGACATCGTTGGACATCGTTGGACATCGTTGGACACCGTTGGACACCGTTGGACACCGTTGGACACCGTTGGACACCGTTGGACATCGGTGGACATCGTGGGACACCGTTGGACACCGTTGGACATCGTTGGACACCGTTGGACACCGTGGGACAACGTGGGACAACGTGGGACAACGTGGGACAACGTGGGACAACGTGGGACAACGTGGGACAACGTGGGACACCGTTGGACACCGTGGGACACCGTTGGACAACGTGGGACAACGTGGGACAACGTGGGACAACGTGGGACAACGTGGGACACCGTTGGACACCGTGGGACACCGTTGGACACCGTTGGACATCGTTGGACACCGTGGGACAACGTGGGACAACGTGGGACAACGTAGGACAACGTGGGACAACGTGGGACACCGTTGGACATCGTTGGACACCGTGGGACAACGTGGGACAACGTGGGACAACGTGGGACACCGTGGGACACCGTGGGACAACGTGGGACAACGTGGGACAACGTGGGACACCGTGGGACACCGTTGGACACCGTTGGACATCGTTGGACACCGTTGGACACCGTTGGACACCGCTGGACACCGTGGGACAACGTGGGACAACGTGGGACAACGTGGGACAACGTGGGACAACGTGGGACAACGTGGGACAACGTGGGACAACGTGGGACAACGTGGGACACCGTTGGACACCGTTGGACACCGTTGGACATCGTTGGACACCGTTGGACACCGTGGGACAACGTGGGACAACGTGGGACAACGTGGGACAACGTGGGACAACGTGGGACAACGTGGGAAACCATCGAACAACGTGGGACAACGTGGGACAACGTGGGACAACGTGGGACAACGTGGGACACCGTTGGACATCGTTGGACATCCTTGGACACCGTGGGACAACGTGGGACAACGTGGGACACCGTTGGACACCGTTGGACATCGTTGGACACCGTTGGACACCGTGGGACAACGTGGGACAACGTGGGACAACGTGGGACAACGTGGGACAACGTAGGACAACGTGGGACAACGTGGGACACCGTTGGACATCGTTGGACACCGTGGGACAACGTGGGACAACGTGGGACAACGTGGGACACCGTTGGACACCGTGGGACAACGTGGGACAACGTGGGACAACGTGGGACACCGTGGGACACCGTTGGACACCGTTGGACATCGTTGGACACCGTTGGACACCGTTGGACACCGCTGGACACCGTGGGACAACGTGGGACAACGTGGGACAACGTGGGACAACGTAGGACAACGTGGGACAACGTGGGACAACATGGGACAACGTGGGACAACGTGGTACACCGTTGGACAACGTGGGACACCGTTGGACATCGTTGGACACCGTGGGACAACGTGGGACAACGTGGGACAACGTGGGACACCGTTGGACAACGTGGGACACCGTTGGACATCGTTGGACACCGTGGGACACCGTGGGACAACGTGGGACAACGTGGGACAACGTGGGACAACGTGGGACAACGTGGGACAACGTGGGACAACGTGGGACACCGTTGGACACCGTGGGACACCGTTGGACAACGTGGGACAACGTGGGACAACGTGGGACAACGTGGGACAACGTGGGACACCGTTGGACACCGTGGGACACCGTTGGACACCGTTGGACATCGTTGGACACCGTGGGACAACGTGGGACAACGTGGGACACCGTTGGACAACGTGGGACACCGTTGGACATCGTTGGACACCGTGGGACAACGTGGGACAACGTGGGACAACGTGGGACACCGTTGGACACCGTTGGACATCGTTGGACATCGTTGGACATCGTGGGACACCGTTGGACATCGTTGGACATCGTAGGACATCGTGGGACACCGTTGGACATCGTTGGACACCGTTGGACACCGTGGGACAACGTGGGACAACGTGGGACAACGTGGGACAACGTGGGACAACGTGGGACAACGTGGGACAACGTGGGACAACGTGGGACAACGTGGGACAACGTGGGACAACGTGGGACAACGTGGGACACCGTTGGACACCGTGGGACACCGTTGGACATCGTTGGACACCGTGGGACACCGTTGGACACCGTTGGACACCGTTGGACATCGGTGGACATCGTGGGACACCGTTGGACACCGTTGGACATCGTTGGACACCGTTGGACACCGTGGGACAACGTGGGACAACGTGGGACAACGTGGGACAACGTGGGACAACGTGGGACAACGTGGGACAACGTGGGACAACGTGGGACAACGTGGGACAACGTGGGACAACGTGGGACAACGTGGGACAACGTGGGACAACGTGGGACAACGTGGGACAACGTGGGACACCGTTGGACACCGTGGGACACCGTTGGACACCGTTGGACATCGTTGGACATCGTGGGACAACGTGGGACAACGTGGGACAACGTGGGACAACGTGGGACAACGTGGGACAACGTGGGACAACGTGGGACATCGTGGGACACCGTGGGACAACGTGGGACAACGTGGGACAACGTGGGACAACGTGGGACAACGTGGGACAACGTGGGACAACGTGGGACAACGTGGGACAACGTGGGACAACGTGGGGCAACGTGGGACACCGTTGGACAACGTGGGACAACGTGGGACATCGTTGGACACCGTGGGACACCGTGGGACAACGTGGGACAACGTGGGACAACGTGGGACAACGTGGGACAACGTGGGACAACGTTGGACAACGTGGGACAACGTGGGACAACGTGGGACAACGTGGGACAACGTGGGACAACGTGGGACATCGTGGGACAACGTGGGACAACGTGGGACAACGTGGGACAACGTGGGACACCGTTGGACAACGTGGGACACCGTTGGACATCGTAGGACACCGTGGGACAACGTGGGACAACGTGGGACCACGTGGGACAACGTGGGACAACGTGGGACAACGTGGGACAACGTGGGACATCGTGGGACAACGTGGGACAACGTGGGACAACGTGGGACATCGTGGGACAACGTGGGACAACGTGGGACAACGTGGGACAACGTGGGACAACGTGGGACACCGTTGGACATCGTTGGACACCGTGGGACACCGTGGGACAACGTGGGACAACGTGGGACAACGTGGGACAACGTGGGACAACGTGGGACAACGTGGGACAACGTGGGAAACCATGGAACAACGTGGGACAACGTGGGACACCGTTGGACACCGTTGGACACCGTTGGACATCGTTGGACACCGTGGGACAACGTGGGACAACGTGGGACAACGTGGGAAACCATGGAACAACGTGGGACAACGTGGGACACCGTTGGACATCGTTGGACTTCGTTGGACACCGTGGGACAACGTGGGACAACGTGGGAAAACGTGGGACAACGTGGGACAACGTGGGACATCGTGGGACAACGTGGGACAACGTGGGACAACGTGGGACAACGTGGGACAACGTGGGACAACGTGGGACAACGTGGGACACCGTTGGACATCGTTGGACACCGTGGGACAACGTGGGACAACGTGGGACAACGTGGGACACCGTTGGACACCGTTGGACACCGTTGGACACCGTTGGACATCGTTGGACACCGTGGGACAACGTGGGACAACGTGGGACAACGTGGGAAACCATGGAACAACGTGGGACAACGTGGGACAACGTTGGACATCGTTGGACAACGTGGGACAACGTGGGACAACGTGGGACAACGTGGGACAACGTGGGACAACGTGGGACAACGTGGGACACCGTTGGACACCGTGGGACAACGTCGGACACCGTTGGACATCGTTGGACACCGTGGGACACCGTGGGACAACGTGGGACAACGTGGGACAACGTGGGACAACGTGGGACACCGTTGGACACCGTGGGACACCGTTGGACACCGTTGGACATCGTTGGACACCGTGGGACAACGTGGGACAACGTGGGACACCGTTGGACACCGTTGGACACCGTTGGACACCGTTGGACATCGTTGGACACCGTGGGACAACGTGGGACAACGTGGGACAACGTGGGAAACCATGGAACAACGTGGGACAACGTGGGACACCGTTGGACATCGTTGGACAACGTGGGACAACGTGGGACAACGTGGGACAACGTGGGACAACGTGGGACAACGTGGGACAACGTGGGACACCGTTGGACACCGTGGGACGCCGTTGGACACCGTTGGACATCGTTGGACACCGTGGGACAACGTGGGACAACGTGGGACAACGTGGGACAACGTGGGACAACGTGGGACAACGTGGGACAACGTGGGACAACGTGGGACAACGTGGGACAACGTGGGACAACGTGGGACATCGTGGGACAACGTGGGACAACGTGGGACAACGTGGGACAACGTGGGACACCGTTGGACAACGTGGGACACCGTTGGACATCGCTGGACACCGTGGGACAACGTGGGACAACGTGGGACAACGTGGGACATCGTGGGACAACGTGGGACAACGTGGGACAACGTGGGACAACGTGGGACAACGTGGGACACCGTTGGACACCGTTGGACACCGTTGGACACCGTTGGACATCGTTGGACACCGTGGGACAACGTGGGACAACGTGGGACAACGTGGGAAACCATGGAACAACGTGGGACAACGTGGGACAACGTGGGACAACGTGGGACAACGTGGGACACCGTTGGACATCGCTGGACACCGTGGGACAACGTGGGACAACGTGGGACAACGTGGGACACCGTTGGACACCGTTGGACACCGTTGGACACCGTTGGACATCGTTGGACACCGTGGGACAACGTGGGACAACGTGGGACAACGTGGGAAACCATGGAACAACGTGGGACAACGTGGGACACCGTTGGACATCGTTGGACAACGTGGGACAACGTGGGACAACGTGGGACAACGTGGGACAACGTGGGACAACGTGGGACAACGTGGGACACCGTTGGACACCGTGGGACACCGTTGGACACCGTTGGACATCGTTGGACACCGTGGGACAACGTGGGACAACGTGGGACAACGTGGGACAACGTGGGACAACGTGGGACAACGTGGGACAACGTGGGACAACGTGGGACAACGTGGGACAACGTGGGACAACGTGGGATATCGTGGGACAACGTGGGACAACGTGGGACAACGTGGGACACCGTTGGACAACGTGGGACACCGTTGGACATCGTTGGACACCGTGGGACAACGTGGGACAACGTGGGACCACGTGGGACAACGTGGGACAACGTGGGACAACGTGGGACAACGTGGGACAACGTGGGACAACGTGGGACAACGTGGGACATCGTGGGACAACGTGGGACAACGTGGGACAACGTGGGACAACGTGGGACAACGTGGGACAACGTGGGACACCGTTGGACATCGTTGGACACCGTGGGACAACGTGGGACAACGTGGGACAACGTGGGACAACGTGGGACACCGTTGGACATCGTTGGACATCGTTGGACATCGTGGGACACCGTTGGACATCGTTGGACACCGTTGGACACCGTTGGACACCGTTGGACAACGTGGGACATCGTGGGACAACGTGGGACAACGTGGGACAACGTGGGACAACGTGGGACACCGTTGGACACCGTTGGACACCGTTGGACACCGTTGGACATCGTTGGACACCGTGGGACAACGTGGGACAACGTGGGACAACGTGGGAAACCATGGAACAACGTGGGACAACGTGGGACACCGTTGGACATCGTTGGACAACGTGGGACAACGTGGGACAACGTGGGACAACGTGGGACAACGTGGGACAACGTGGGACAACGTGGGACACCGTTGGACACCGTGGGACACCGTTGGACACCGTTGGACATCGTTGGACACCGTGGGACAACGTGGGACAACGTGGGACAACGTGGGACAACGTGGGACAACGTGGGACAACGTGGGACAACGTGGGACAACGTGGGACAACGTGGGACAACGTGGGACAACGTGGGATATCGTGGGACAACGTGGGACAACGTGGGACAACGTGGGACACCGTTGGACAACGTGGGACACCGTTGGACATCGTTGGACACCGTGGGACAACGTGGGACAACGTGGGACCACGTGGGACAACGTGGGACAACGTGGGACAACGTGGGACAACGTGGGACAACGTGGGACAACGTGGGACAACGTGGGACATCGTGGGACAACGTGGGACAACGTGGGACAACGTGGGACAACGTGGGACAACGTGGGACAACGTGGGACACCGTTGGACATCGTTGGACACCGTGGGACAACGTGGGACAACGTGGGACAACGTGGGACAACGTGGGACACCGTTGGACATCGTTGGACATCGTTGGACATCGTGGGACACCGTTGGACATCGTTGGACACCGTTGGACACCGTTGGACACCGTTGGACAACGTGGGACATCGTGGGACAACGTGGGACAACGTGGGACAACGTGGGACAACGTGGGACACCGTTGGACACCGTGGGACACCGTTGGACACCGTTGGACACCGTTGGACATCGTTGGACATCGTTGGACAACGTGGGACACCGTTGGACACCGTGGGACACCGTTGGACACCGTTGGACATCGTTGGACACCGTGGGACAACGTGGGACAACGTGGGACAACGTGGGACAACGTGGGACAACGTGGGACAACGTGGGACAACGTGGGACAACGTGGGACAACGTGGGACAACGTGGGACAACGTGGGACATCGTGGGACAACGTGGGACAACGTGGGACAACGTGGGACAACGTGGGACATCGTTGGACACCGTTGGACATCGTTGGACACCGTGGGACAACGTGGGACAACGTGGGACAACGTGGGACAACGTGGGACAACGTGGGACAACGTGGGACAACGTGGGACATCGTGGGACAACGTGGGACAACGTGGGACAACGTGGGACAACGTGGGACACCGTTGGACATCGTTGGACACCGTGGGACACCGTGGGACAACGTGGGACAACGTGGGACAACGTGGGACAACGTGGGACAACGTGGGACAACGTGGGACAACGTGGGACATCGTGGGACAACGTGGGACAGCGTTGGACATCGTTGGACATCGTTGGACACCGTTGGACATCGTTGGACACCGTTGGACATCGTTGGACATCGTTGGACATCGTGGGACACCGTTGGACATCGTTGGACATCGTTGGACACCGTTGGACATCGTTGGACATCGTTGGACATCGTTGGACACCGTTGGACACCGTTGGACACCGTTGGACACCGTTGGACACCGTTGGACACCGTTGGACATCGTTGGACACCGTGGGACAACGTGGGACAACGTGGGACAACGTGGGAAACCATGGAACAACGTGGGACAACGTGGGACACCGTTGGACATCGTTGGACAACGTGGGACAACGTGGGACAACGTGGGACAACGTGGGACAACGTGGGACAACGTGGGACAACGTGGGACACCGTTGGACACCGTGGGACACCGTTGGACACCGTTGGACATCGTTGGACACCGTGGGACAACGTGGGACAACGTGGGACAACGTGGGACAACGTGGGACAACGTTGGACAACGTGGGACAACGTGGGACAACGTGGGACAACGTGGGACAACGTGGGACAACGTGGGACATCGTGGGACAACGTGGGACAACGTGGGACAACGTGGGACAACGTGGGACACCGTTGGACAACGTGGGACACCGTTGGACAACGTGGGACACCGTTGGACAACGTGGGACACCGTTGGACATCGTTGGACACCGTGGGACAACGTGCGACAACGTGGGACCACGTGGGACAACGTGGGACAACGTGGGACAACGTGGGACAACGTGGGACAACGTGGGACAACGTGGGACAACGTGGGACAACGTGGGACAACGTGGGACAACGTGGGACAACGTGGGACAACGTGGGACAACGTGGGACACCGTTGGACACCGTTGGACACCGTGGGACACCGTGGGACAACGTGGGACAACGTGGGACAACGTGGGACAACGTGGGACACCGTTGGACGCCGTGGGACTTCGTTGGACACTGTTGGACACCGTTGGACATCGGTGGACATCGTGGGACACCGTTGGACACCGTTGGACATCGTTGGACACCGTTGGACACCGTGGGACAACGTGGGACAACGTGGGACAACGTGGGACAACGTGGGACAACGTGGGACAACGTGGGACAACGTGGGACACCGTTGGACACCGTGGGACTTCGTTGGACAACGTGGGACAACGTGGGACAACGTGGGACACCGTTGGACACCGTGGGACTTCGTTGGACAACGTGGGACAACGTGGGACAACGTGGGACAACGTGGGACAACGTGGGACACCGTTGGACATCGTTGGACACCGTGGGACAACGTGGGACAACGTGGGACACCGTTGGACACCGTGGGACACCGTTGGACACCGTGGGACACCGTTGGACAACGTGGGACAACGTGGGACAACGTGGGACAACGTGGGACAACGTGGGACACCGTTGGACACCGTGGGACACCGTTGGACACCGTTGGATATCGTTGGACACCGTGGGACAACGTGGGACAACGTGGGACAACGTGGGAAACCATGGAACAACGTGGGACAACGTGGGAAAACGTGGGACAACGTGGGACAACGTGGGACACCGTTGGACATCGTTGGACACCGTGGGACAACGTGGGACAACGTGGGACAACGTGGGACACCGTTGGACACCGTGGGACACCGTTGGACAACGTGGGACAACGTGGGACAACGTGGGACAACGTGGGACAACGTGGGACAACGTGGGACAACGTGGGACAACGTGGGACATCGTGGGACACTGTTGGACACCGTGGGACACCGTTGGACAACGTGGGACAACGTGGGACAACGTGGGACAACGTGGGACAACGTGGGACAACGTGGGACACCGTTGGACATCGTTGGACACCGTGGGACAACGTGGGACAACGTGGGACAACGTGGGACACCGTTGGACACCGTTGGACATCGTTGGACACCGTTGGACACCGTGGGACAACGTGGGACAACGTGGGACACCGTTGGACACCGTTGGACACCGTTGGACACCGTTGGACATCGTTGGACACCGTGGGACAACGTGGGACAACGTGGGACACCGTTGGACAATGTGGGACAACGTGGGACACCGTTGGACAACGTGGGACAACGTGGGACACCGTTGGACACCGTGGGACACCGTTGGACACCGTTGGACATCGTTGGACACCGTGGGACAACGTGGGACAACGTGGGACAACGTGGGAAACCATGGAACAACGTGGGACAACGTGGGACAACGTGGGACAACGTGGGACAACGTGGGACAACGTGGGACACCGTTGGACATCGTTGGACAACGTGGGACAACGTGGGACAACGTGGGACAACGTGGGACAACGTGGGACAACGTGGGACACCGTTGGACACCGTGGGAAACCGTTGGACACCGTTGGACATCGTTGGACACCGTGGGACAACGTGGGACAACGTGGGACAACGTGGGACACCGTTGGACACCGTGGGACAACGTGGGACAACGTGGGACAACGTGGGACACCGTTGGACATCGTTGGACATCGCTGGACATCGTTGGACACCGTTGGACACCGTTGGACACCGTTGGATACCGTTGGACACCGTTGGACATCGGTGGACATCGTGGGACACCGTTGGACACCGCTGGACATCGTTGGACACCGTTGGACACCGTGGGACAACGTGGGACAACGTGGGACAACGTGGGACAACGTGGGACAGCGTGGGACAACGTGGGACAACGTGGGACACCGTTGGACACCGTGGGACACCGTTGGACAACGTGGGACAACGTGGGACAACGTGGGACAACGTGGGACAACGTGGGACACCGTTGGACACCGTGGGACACCGTTGGACACCGTTGGACATCGTTGGACACCGTGGGACAACGTGGGACAACGTGGGACAACGTGGGAAACCATGGAACAACGTGGGACAACGTGGGACAACGTGGGACAACGTGGGACAACGTGGGACAACGTGGGACACCGTTGGACATCGTTGGACACCGTGGGACAACGTGGGACAACGTGGGACACCGTTTGTAAATTCGTACTATCGCGGGGAGACGCGGTCGTTAGAATACGCGTCAACGAGAGTCGTAAATTCCCGTTACGATTAGAATAATCGACACCACGAATAGTTCGATCCCCGTATTTCGGTTAGGATAATCGGGGTGGTTGATGCGGTATAACACTGAGAGTCACAGAATTATAATAATGTATATTTCCAACAACTAGTCTACACGATTGAAAAGATATAAACAATTAACAACTTTATCGCACGCAGATAATGTAACTGTATACAGTATCGAGCAAGGCTCTTACACTTGAAGTTAGTCTCTTGGTGGACGTAGCACGATATGATACTTAACAGGATAAGCGAATGTTTGGCAATGTCGCGGATCGACTTGGCGTTCTGTTCTGAGTTAGACGTTTGGCGTTAGAAGTTTGAATGATTGGTCGCTCTTGCGTTGAGATGGAAGAGGGTAAGTGTGGGTGTGCCCTTTTGCATGACGAACGCGGATTCGTTATTCACACTTTTCGTTAAGAAAAGTGAGGGTAACGATCCGCGATGTCGATTGGTTATGCCCTACGCTGATGCTTGAAGGGATGGGTAGAAGGTCTCCTACCATCGTGGTTGATAGGAGACCTTGTGGTGGAAAAACCTGATTGATTTATTAGCCAGACATTCGATTCTTCCCGATGGGTGCGTGTTCGCTTTCTCCGTATTTTTTCAGCGCGCCTAATAAACCCAAGGACCACTCTAAAAACCAGATGTGCTTCGAAAATATTTTTTGGCTTAAGAAATTCTTCAGGACAAAGGGGTTGACTGAAGACGCCTGTTAATACAATACAGTGACAGCGAAAGAATATATTGGGTCCTTAGGTTTATTGAGGGTCGGAGTGACGTTACGCAGGCCGCTGGCTGTCCGGTCGCGAGGGCTGGCATGCAGATGTTTAGGCGACGTAACACCGTTGGACACCGTTGGACATCGTTGGACATCGTTGGACACCGTTGGACACCGTTGGACACCGTTGGACACCGTTGGACACCGTGGGACAACGTGGGACAACGTGGGACAACGTGGGACAACGTGGGACAACGTGGGACAATGTGGGACAACGTAGGACAACGTGGGACAACGTGGGACACCGTTGGACATCGTTGGACAACGTGGGACATCGTGGGACAACGTGGGACAACGTGGGACAACGTGGGACAACGTGGGACACCGTTGGACACCGTGGGACACCGTTGGACACCGTTGGACACCGTGGGACACCGTTGGACACCGTTGGACATCGTTGGACACCGTTGGACACCGTTGGACATCGTGGGACAACGTGGGACAACGTGGGACAACGTGGGACAACGTGGGACAACGTGGGACAACGTGGGACAACGTGGGACAACGTGGGACATCGTGGGACAACGTGGGACAACGTGGGACAACGTGGGACAACGTTGGACATCGTTGGACACCGTGGGACAACGTGGGACAACGTGGGACAACGTGGGACACCGTTGGACATCGTTGGACACCGTTGGACACCGTGGGACAACGTGGGACAACGTGGGACAACGTGGGACAACGTGGGACAACGTGGGACAACGTGGGACAACGTGGGACAACGTGGGACAACGTGGGACAACGTGGGACAACGTGGGACACCGTTGGACACCGTGGGACTTCGTTGGACAACGTGGGACAACGTGGGACAACGTGGGACAACGTGGGACAACGTGGGACACCGTTGGACACCGTGGGACACCGTTGGACACCGTTGGACATCGTTGGACACCGTGGGACAACGTGGGACAACGTGGGACAACGTGGGAAACCATGGAACAACGTGGGACAACGTGGGACAACGTGGGACAACGTGGGACAACGTGGGACACCGTTGGACATCGTTGGACACCGTGGGACAACGTGGGACAACGTGGGACAACGTGGGACACCGTTGGACACCGTGGGACACCGTTGGACAACGTGGGACAACGTGGGACAACGTGGGACAACGTGGGACAACGTGGGACAACGTGGGACAACGTGGGACAACGTGGGACACCGTTGGACACCGTGGGACACCGTTGGACACCGTTGGACATCGTTGGACACCGTGGGACAACGTGGGACAACGTGGGACAACGTGGGACAACGTGGGAAACCATGGAACAACGTGGGACAACGTGGGACAACGTGGGACAACGTGGGACAACGTGGGACACCGTTGGACATCGTTGGACACCGTGGGACAACGTGGGACAACGTGGGACAACGTGGGACACCGTTGGACACCGTGGGACACCGTTGGACAACGTGGGACAACGTGGGACAACGTGGGACAACGTGGGACAACGTGGGACACCGTTGGACACCGTGGGACAACGTGGGACAACGTGGGACAACGTGGGACAACGTGGGACAACGTGGGACAACGTGGGACAACGTGGGACAACGTGGGACAACGTGGGACAACGTGGGACAACGTGGGACAACGTGGGACAACGTGGGACAACGTGGGACAACGTGGGACAACGTGGGACAACGTGGGACACCGTTGGGCATCGTTGGACACCGTGGGACAACGTGGGACAACGTGGGACAACGTGGGACACCGTTGGACACCGTTGGACATCGTTGGACATCGTTGGACATCGTGGGACACCGTTGGACATAGTTGGACACCGTTGGACACCGTGGGACAACGTGGGACAACGTGGGACAACGTGGGACAACGTGGGACAACGTGGGACAACGTGGGACAACGTGGGACAACGTGGGACAACGTGGGACAACGTGGGACAACGTGGGACAACGTGGGACACCGTTGGACTTCGTTGGACAACGTGGGACAACGTGGGACAACGTGGGACAACGTGGGACAACGTGGGACAACGTGGGACAACGTGGGACACCGTTGGACACCGTGGGACAGCGTTGGACACCGTTGGACATCGTTGGACACCGTGGGACAACGTGGGACAACGTGGGACAACGTGGGACACCGTTGGACACCGTGGGACAACGTGGGACAACGTGGGACACCGTTGGACATCGTTGGACATCGTTGGACATCGTTGGACACCGTTGGACACCGTTGGACACCGTTGGACACCGTTGGACACCGTTGGACATCGGTGGACATCGTGGGACACCGTTGGACACCGTTGGACATCGTTGGACACCGTTGGACACCGTGGGACAACGTGGGACAACGTGGGACAACGTGGGACAACGTGGGACAACGTGGGACAACGTGGGACAACGTGGGACACCGTTGGACACCGTGGGACACCGTTGGACAACGTGGGACAACGTGGGACAACGTGGGACAACGTGGGACAACGTGGGACACCGTTGGACACCGTGGGACACCGTTGGACACCGTTGGACATCGTTGGACACCGTGGGACAACGTGGGACAACGTGGGACAACGTAGGACAACGTGGGACAACGTGGGACACCGTTGGACATCGTTGGACACCGTGGGACAACGTGGGACAACGTGGGACAACGTGGGACACCGTTGGACACCGTGGGACAACGTGGGACAACGTGGGACAACGTGGGACACCGTGGGACACCGTTGGACACCGTTGGACATCGTTGGACACCGTTGGACACCGTTATACACCGCTGGACACCGTGGGACAACGTGGGACAACGTGGGACAACGTGGGACAACGTGGGACAACGTGGGACAACGTGGGACAACGTGGGACAACGTGGGACAACGTGGGACACCGTTGGACACCGTTGGACACCGTTGGACATCGTTGGACACCGTTGGACACCGTGGGACAACTTGGGACAACGTGGGACAACGTGGGACAACGTGGGACAACGTGGGACAACGTGGGAAACCATCGAACAACGTGGGACAACGTGGGACAACGTGGGACAACGTGGGACAACGTGGGACACCGTTGGACATCGTTGGACATCCTTGGACACCGTGGGACAACGTGGGACAACGTGGGACACCGTTGGACACCGTTGGACATCGTTGGACACCGTTGGACACCGTGGGACAACGTGGGACAACGTGGGACAACGTGGGACAACGTAGGACAACGTGGGACAACGTGGGACACCGTTGGACATCGTTGGACACCGTGGGACAACGTGGGACAACGTGGGACAACGTGGGACACCGTTGGACACCGTGGGACAACGTGGGACAACGTGGGACAACGTGGGACACCGTGGGACACCGTTGGACACCGTTGGACATCGTTGGACACCGTTGGACACCGTTGGACACCGCTGGACACCGTGGGACAACGTGGGACAACGTGGGACAACGTGGGACAACGTAGGACAACGTGGGACAACGTAGGACAACGTGGGACAACGTGGGACAACATGGGACAACGTGGGACAACGTGGTACACCGTTGGACAACGTGGGACACCGTTGGACATCGTTGGACACCGTGGGACAACGTGGGACAACGTGGGACAACGTGGGACACCGTTGGACACCGTGGGACACCGTTGGACATCGTTGGACACCGTGGGACACCGTGGGACAACGTGGGACAACGTGGGACAACGTGGGACAACATGGGACAACGTGGGACAACGTGGGACAACGTGGGACACCGTTGGACACCGTGGGACACCGTTGGACAACGTGGGACAACGTGGGACAACGTGGGACAACGTGGGACAACGTGGGACACCGTTGGACACCGTGGGACACCGTTGGACACCGTTGGACATCGTTGGACACCGTGGGACAACGTGGGACAACGTGGGACACCGTTGGACAACGTGGGACACCGTTGGACATCGTTGGACACCGTGGGACAACGTGGGACAACGTGGGACAACGTGGGACACCGTTGGACACCGTTGGACATCGTTGGACATCGTTGGACATCGTGGGACACCGTTGGACATCGTTGGACATCGTTGGACATCGTGGGACACCGTTGGACATCGTTGGACACCGTTGGACACCGTGGGACAACGTGGGACAACGTGGGACAACGTGGGACAACGTGGGACAACGTGGGACAACGTGGGACAACGTGGGACAACGTGGGACAACGTGGGACAACGTGGGACAACGTGGGACAACGTGGGACAACGTGGGACAACGTGGGACAACGTGGGACAACGTGGGACAACGTGGGACACCGTTGGACACCGTGGGACACCGTTGGACACCGTTGGACATCGTTGGCCATCGTGGGACAACGTGGGACAACGTGGGACAACGTGGGACAACGTGGGACAACGTGGGACAACGTGGGACAACGTGGGACATCGTGGGACACCGTGGGACAACGTGGGACAACGTGGGACAACGTGGGACAACGTGGGACAACGTGGGACAACGTGGGACAACGTGGGACAACGTGGGACAACGTGGGACAACGTGGGGCAACGTGGGACACCGTTGGACAACGTGGGACAACGTGGGACATCGTTGGACACCGTTGGACACCGTGGGACAACGTGGGACAACGTGGGACAACGTGGGACAACGTGGGACAACGTGGGACAACGTTGGACAACGTGGGACAACGTGGGACAACGTGGGACAACGTGGGACAACGTGGGACATCGTGGGACAACGTGGGACAACGTGGGACAACGTGGGACAACGTGGGACACCGTTGGACAACGTGGGACACCGTTGGACATCGTTGGACACCGTGGGACAACGTGGGACAACGTGGGACCACGTGGGACAACGTGGGACAACGTGGGACAACGTGGGACAACGTGGGACAACGTGGGACAACGTGGGACAACGTGGGACACCGTGGGACATCGTGGGACAACGTGGGACAACGTGGGACAACGTGGGACAACGTGGGACAACGTGGGACACCGTGGGACATCGTTGGACACCGTGGGACACCGTGGGACAACGTGGGACAACGTGGGACAACGTGGGACAACGTGGGACAACGTGGGACAACGTGGGACAACGTGGGAAACCATGGAACAACGTGGGACAACGTGGGACACCGTTGGACACCGTTGGACACCGTTGGACATCGTTGGACACCGAGGGACAACGTGGGACAACGTGGGACAACGTGGGAAACCATGGAACAACGTGGGACAACGTGGGACACCGTTGGACATCGTTGGACTTCGTTGGACACCGTGGGACAACGTGGGACAACGTGGGAAAACGTGGGACAACGTGGGACAACGTGGGACATCGTGGGACAACGTGGGACAACGTGGGACAACGTGGGACAACGTGGGACAACGTGGGACAACGTGGGACAACGTGGGACACCGTTGGACATCGTTGGACACCGTGGGACAACGTGGGACAACGTGGGACAACGTGGGACACCGTTGGACACCGTGGGACAACGTGGGACAACGTGGGACACCGTTGGACATCGTTGGACATCGTTGGACATCGTTGGACACCGTTGGACACCGTTGGACACCGTTGGACACCGTTGGACACCGTTGGACATCGGTGGACATCGTGGGACACCGTTGGACACCGTTGGACATCGTTGGACACCGTTGGACACCGTGGGACACCGTGGGACAACGTGGGACAACGTGGGACAACGTGGGACAACGTGGGACAACGTGGGACAACGTGGGACACCGTTGGACACCGTGGGACACCGTTGGACAACGTGGGACAACGTGGGACAACGTGGGACAACGTGGGACAACGTGGGACACCGTTGGACACCGTGGGACACCGTTGGACACCGTTGGACATCGTTGGACACCGTGGGACAACGTGGGACAACGTGGGACAACGTAGGACAACGTGGGACAACGTGGGACACCGTTGGACATCGTTGGACACCGTGGGACAACGTGGGACAACGTGGGACACCGTGGGACACCGTTGGACACCGTGGGACACCGTGGGACAACGTGGGACAACGTGGGACACCGTGGGACACCGTTGGACACCGTTGGACATCGTTGGACACCGTTGGACACCGTTATACACCGCTGGACACCGTGGGACAACGTGGGACAACGTGGGACACCGTGGGACAACGTGGGACAACGTGGGACAACGTGGGACAACGTGGGACAACGTGGGACAACGTGGGACACCGTTGGACACCGTTGGACACCGTTGGACATCGTTGGACACCGTTGGACACCGTGGGACAACTTGGGACAACGTGGGACAACGTGGGACAACGTGGGACAACGTGGGACAACGTGGGAAACCATCGAACAACGTGGGACAACGTGGGACAACGTGGGACAACGTGGGACAACGTGGGACACCGTTGGACATCGTTGGACATCCTTGGACACCGTGGGACAACGTGGGACAACGTGGGACACCGTTGGACACCGTTGGACATCGTTGGACACCGTTGGACACCGTGGGACAACGTGGGACAACGTGGGACAACGTGGGACAACGTAGGACAACGTGGGACAACGTGGGACACCGTTGGACATCGTTGGACACCGTGGGACAACGTGGGACAACGTGGGACAACGTGGGACACCGTTGGACACCGTGGGACAACGTGGGACAACGTGGGACAACGTGGGACACCGTGGGACACCGTTGGACACCGTTGGACATCGTTGGACACCGTTGGACACCGTTGGACACCGCTGGACACCGTGGGACAACGTGGGACAACGTGGGACAACGTGGGACAACGTGGGACAACGTGGGACAACGTAGGACAACGTGGGACAACGTGGGACAACATGGGACAACGTGGGACAACGTGGTACACCGTTGGACAACGTGGGACACCGTTGGACATCGTTGGACACCGTGGGACAACGTGGGACAACGTGGGACAACGTGGGACACCGTTGGACAACGTGGGACACCGTTGGACATCGTTGGACACCGTGGGACACCGTGGGACAACGTGGGACAACGTGGGACAACGTGGGACAACATGGGACAACGTGGGACAACGTGGGACAACGTGGGACACCGTTGGACACCGTGGGACACCGTTGGACAACGTGGGACAACGTGGGACAACGTGGGACAACGTGGGACAACGTGGGACACCGTTGGACACCGTGGGACACCGTTGGACACCGTTGGACATCGTTGGACACCGTGGGACAACGTGGGACAACGTGGGACACCGTTGGACAACGTGGGACACCGTTGGACATCGTTGGACACCGTGGGACAACGTGGGACAACGTGGGACAACGTGGGACACCGTTGGACACCGTTGGACATCGTTGGACATCGTTGGACATCGTGGGACACCGTTGGACATCGTTGGACATCGTTGGACATCGTGGGACACCGTTGGACATCGTTGGACATCGTTGGACACCGTGGGACAACGTGGGACAACGTGGGACAACGTGGGACAACGTGGGACAACGTGGGACAACGTGGGACAACGTGGGACAACGTGGGACAACGTGGGACAACGTGGGACATCGTGGGACAACGTGGGACAACGTGGGACAACGTGGGACAACGTGGGACAACGTGGGACACCGTTGGACACCGTGGGACACCGTTGGACACCGTTGGACATCGTTGGACATCGTGGGACAACGTGGGACAACGTGGGACAACGTGGGACAACGTGGGACAACGTGGGACAACGTGGGACAACGTGGGACATCGTGGGACACCGTGGGACAACGTGGGACAACGTGGGACAACGTGGGACAACGTGGGACAACGTGGGACAACGTGGGACAACGTGGGACAACGTGGGACAACGTGGGACAACGTGGGGCAACGTGGGACACCGTTGGACAACGTGGGACAACGTGGGACATCGTTGGACACCGTTGGACACCGTGGGACAACGTGGGACAACGTGGGACAACGTGGGACAACGTGGGACAACGTGGGACAACGTTGGACAACGTGGGACAACGTGGGACAACGTGGGACAACGTGGGACAACGTGGGACAACGTGGGACATCGTGGGACAACGTGGGACAACGTGGGACAACGTGGGACAACGTGGGACACCGTTGGACAACGTGGGACACCGTTGGACATCGTTGGACACCGTGGGACAACGTGGGACAACGTGGGACCACGTGGGACAACGTGGGACAACGTGGGACAACGTGGGACAACGTGGGACAACGTGGGACAACGTGGGACAACGTGGGACAACGTGGGACATCGTGGGACAACGTGGGACAACGTGGGACAACGTGGGACAACGTGGGACAACGTGGGACACCGTTGGACATCGTTGGACACCGTGGGACACCGTGGGACAACGTGGGACAACGTGGGACAACGTGGGACAACGTGGGACAACGTGGGACAACGTGGGACAACGTGGGAAACCATGGAACAACGTGGGACAACGTGGGACACCGTTGGACACCGTTGGACACCGTTGGACATCGTTGGACACCGAGGGACAACGTGGGACAACGTGGGACAACGTGGGAAACCATGGAACAACGTGGGACAACGTGGGACACCGTTGGACATCGTTGGACTTCGTTGGACACCGTGGGACAACGTGGGACAACGTGGGAAAACGTGGGACAACGTGGGACAACGTGGGACATCGTGGGACAACGTGGGACAACGTGGGACAACGTGGGACAACGTGGGACAACGTGGGACAACGTGGGACAACGTGGGACACCGTTGGACATCGTTGGACACCGTGGGACAACGTGGGACAACGTGGGACAACGTGGGACACCGTTGGACACCGTTGGACACCGTTGGACACCGTTGGACATCGTTGGACACCGTGGGACAACGTGGGACAACGTGGGACAACGTGGGAAACCATGGAACAACGTGGGACAACGTGGGACACCGTTGGACATCGTTGGACAACGTGGGACAACGTGGGACAACGTGGGACAACGTGGGACAACGTGGGACAACGTGGGACAACGTGGGACACCGTTGGACACCGTGGGACACCGTTGGACACCGTTGGACATCGTTGGACACCGTGGGACAGCGTGGGACAACGTGGGACAACGTGGGACAACGTGGGACAACGTGGGACAACGTGGGACAACGTGGGACACCGTGGGACAGCGTGGGACAACGTGGGACAACGTGGGACAACGTGGGACAACGTGGGACATCGTGGGACAACGTGGGACAACGTGGGACAACGTGGGACAACGTGGGACAACGTGGGACAACGTGGGACAACGTGGGACAACGTGGGACAACGTGGGACATCGTGGGACAGCGTGGGACAACGTGGGACAACGTGGGACAACGTGGGACAACGTCGGACACCGTTGGACATCGTTGGACACCGTGGGACACCGTGGGACAACGTGGGACAACGTGGGACAACGTGGGACAACGTGGGACACCGTTGGACACCGTGGGACACCGTTGGACACCGTTGGACATCGTTGGACACCGTGGGACAACGTGGGACAACGTGGGACACCGTTGGACACCGTTGGACACCGTTGGACACCGTTGGACATCGTTGGACACCGTGGGACAACGTGGGACAACGTGGGACAACGTGGGAAACCATGGAACAACGTGGGACAACGTGGGACACCGTTGGACATCGTTGGACAACGTGGGACAACGTGGGACAACGTGGGACAACGTGGGACAACGTGGGACAACGTGGGACAACGTGGGACACCGTTGGACACCGTGGGACGCCGTTGGACACCGTTGGACATCGTTGGACACCGTGGGACAACGTGGGACAACGTGGGACAACGTGGGACAACGTGGGACAACGTGGGACAACGTGGGACAACGTGGGTCAACGTGGGACAACGTGGGACAACGTGGGACAACGTGGGACATCGTGGGACAACGTGGGACAACGTGGGACAACGTGGGACAACGTGGGACACCGTTGGACAACGTGGGACACCGTTGGACATCGCTGGACACCGTGGGACAACGTGGGACAACGTGGGACAACGTGGGACATCGTGGGACAACGTGGGACAACGTGGGACAACGTGGGACAACGTGGGACAACGTGGGACACCGTTGGACACCGTTGGACACCGTTGGACACCGTTGGACATCGTTGGACACCGTGGGACAACGTGGGACAACGTGGGACAACGTGGGAAACCATGGAACAACGTGGGACAACGTGGGACAACGTGGGACAACGTGGGACAACGTGGGACACCGTTGGACATCGCTGGACACCGTGGGACAACGTGGGACAACGTGGGACAACGTGGGACACCGTTGGACACCGTTGGACACCGTTGGACACCGTTGGACATCGTTGGACACCGTGGGACAACGTGGGACAACGTGGGACAACGTGGGAAACCATGGAACAACGTGGGACAACGTGGGACACCGTTGGACATCGTTGGACAACGTGGGACAACGTGGGACAACGTGGGACAACGTGGGACAACGTGGGACAACGTGGGACAACGTGGGACACCGTTGGACACCGTGGGACACCGTTGGACACCGTTGGACATCGTTGGACACCGTGGGACAACGTGGGACAACGTGGGACAACGTGGGACAACGTGGGACAACGTGGGACAACGTGGGACAACGTGGGACAACGTGGGACAAGGTGGGACAACGTGGGACAACGTGGGATATCGTGGGACAACGTGGGACAACGTGGGACAACGTGGGACACCGTTGGACACCGTTGGACAACGTGGGACACCGTTGGACATCGCTGGACACCGTGGGACAACGTGGGACAACGTGGGACAACGTGGGACATCGTGGGACAACGTGGGACAACGTGGGACAACGTGGGACAACGTGGGACAACGTGGGACACCGTTGGACACCGTTGGACACCGTTGGACACCGTTGGACATCGTTGGACACCGTGGGACAACGTGGGACAACGTGGGACAACGTGGGAAACCATGGAACAACGTGGGACAACGTGGGACAACGTGGGACAACGTGGGACAACGTGGGACACCGTTGGACATCGCTGGACACCGTGGGACAACGTGGGACAACGTGGGACAACGTGGGACACCGTTGGACACCGTTGGACACCGTTGGACACCGTTGGACATCGTTGGACACCGTGGGACAACGTGGGACAACGTGGGACAACGTGGGAAACCATGGAACAACGTGGGACAACGTGGGACACCGTTGGACATCGTTGGACAACGTGGGACAACGTGGGACAACGTGGGACAACGTGGGACAACGTGGGACAACGTGGGACAACGTGGGACACCGTTGGACACCGTGGGACACCGTTGGACACCGTTGGACATCGTTGGACACCGTGGGACAACGTGGGACAACGTGGGACAACGTGGGACAACGTGGGACAACGTGGGACAACGTGGGACAACGTGGGACAACGTGGGACAACGTGGGACAACGTGGGACAACGTGGGATATCGTGGGACAACGTGGGACAACGTGGGACAACGTGGGACACCGTTGGACAACGTGGGACACCGTTGGACATCGTTGGACACCGTGGGACAAGGTGGGACAACGTGGGACCACGTGGGACAACGTGGGACAACGTGGTACAACGTGGGACAACGTGGGACAACGTGGGACAACGTGGGACAACGTGGGACATCGTGGGACAACGTGGGACAACGTGGGACAACGTGGGACAACGTGGGACAACGTGGGACAACGTGGGACAACGTGGGACACCGTTGGACATCGTTGGACACCGTGGGACAACGTGGGACAACGTGGGACAACGTGGGACAACGTGGGACACCGTTGGACATCGTTGGACATCGTTGGACATCGTGGGACACCGTTGGACATCGTTGGACACCGTTGGACACCGTTGGACACCGTTGGACAACGTGGGACATCGTGGGACAACGTGGGACAACGTGGGACAACGTGGGACAACGTGGGACACCGTTGGACACCGTGGGACACCGTTGGACACCGTTGGACACCGTTGGACATCGTTGGACATCGTTGGACAACGTGGGACACCGTTGGACACCGTGGGACACCGTTGGACACCGTTGGACATCGTGGGACACCGTGGGACAACGTGGGACAACGTGGGACAACGTGGGACAACGTGGGACAACGTGGGACAACGTGGGACAACGTGGGACAACGTGGGACAACGTGGGACAACGTGGGACAACGTGGGACATCGTGGGACAACGTGGGACAACGTGGGACAACGTGGGACAACGTGGGACATCGTTGGACACCGTTGGACATCGTTGGACACCGTGGGACAACGTGGGACAACGTGGGACAACGTGGGACAACGTGGGACAACGTGGGACAACGTGGGACAACGTGGGACAACGTGGGACAACGTGGGACAACGTGGGACAACGTGGGACAACGTGGGACACCGTTGGACATCGTTGGACACCGTGGGACACCGTGGGACAACGTGGGACAACGTGGGACAACGTGGGACAACGTGGGACAACGTGGGACAACGTGGGACAACGTGGGACATCGTGGGACAACGTGGGACAGCGTTGGACATCGTTGGACATCGTTGGACACCGTTGGACATCGTTGGACACCGTTGGACATCGTTGGACATCGTTGGACATCGTGGGACACCGTTGGACATCGTTGGACATCGTTGGACACCGTTGGACATCGTTGGACATCGTTGGACATCGTTGGACACCGTTGGACACCGTTGGACACCGTTGGACACCGTTGGACACCGTTGGACACCGTTGGACATCGTTGGACAGCGTGGGACAACGTGGGACAACGTGGGACAACGTGGGAAACCATGGAACAACGTGGGACAACGTGGGACACCGTTGGACATCGTTGGACAACGTGGGACAACGTGGGACAACGTGGGACAACGTGGGACAACGTGGGACAACGTGGGACAACGTGGGACACCGTTGGACACCGTGGGACACCGTTGGACACCGTTGGACATCGTTGGACACCGTGGGACAACGTGGGACAACGTGGGACAACGTGGGACAACGTGGGACAACGTTGGACAACGTGGGACAACGTGGGACAACGTGGGACAACGTGGGACAACGTGGGACAACGTGGGACATCGTGGGACAACGTGGGACAACGTGGGACAACGTGGGACAACGTGGGACACCGTTGGACAACGTGGGACACCGTTGGACAACGTGGGACACCGTTGGACAACGTGGGACACCGTTGGACATCGTTGGACACCGTGGGACAACGTGCGACAACGTGGGACCACGTGGGACAACGTGGGACAACGTGGGACAACGTGGGACAACGTGGGACAACGTGGGACAACGTGGGACAACGTGGGACAACGTGGGACAACGTGGGACAACGTGGGACAACGTGGGACAACGTGGGACAACGTGGGACAACGTGGGACACCGTTGGACACCGTTGGACACCGTGGGACACCGTGGGACAACGTGGGACAACGTGGGACAACGTGGGACCACGTGGGACAACGTGGGACAACGTGGGACAACGTGGGACAACGTGGGACAACGTGGGACAACGTGGGACAACGTGGGACATCGTGGGACAACGTGGGACAACGTGGGACAACGTGGGACAACGTGGGACAACGTGGGACAACGTGGGACACCGTTGGACATCGTTGGACACCGTGGGACAACGTGGGACAACGTGGGACAACGTGGGACAACGTGGGACACCGTTGGACATCGTTGGACATCGTTGGACATCGTGGGACACCGTTGGACATCGTTGGACACCGTTGGACACCGTTGGACACCGTTGGACAACGTGGGACATCGTGGGACAACGTGGGACAACGTGGGACAACGTGGGACAACGTGGGACACCGTTGGACACCGTGGGACACCGTTGGACACCGTTGGACACCGTTGGACATCGTTGGACATCGTTGGACAACGTGGGACACCGTTGGACACCGTGGGACACCGTTGGACACCGTTGGACATCGTTGGACACCGTGGGACAACGTGGGACAACGTGGGACAACGTGGGACAACGTGGGACAACGTGGGACAACGTGGGACAACGTGGGACAACGTGGGACAACGTGGGACAACGTGGGACAACGTGGGACAACGTGGGACATCGTGGGACAACGTGGGACAACGTGGGACAACGTGGGACAACGTGGGACATCGTTGGACACCGTTGGACATCGTTGGACACCGTGGGACAACGTGGGACAACGTGGGACAACGTGGGACAACGTGGGACAACGTGGGACAACGTGGGACAACGTGGGACAACGTGGGACAACGTGGGACAACGTGGGACAACGTGGGACACCGTTGGACATCGTTGGACACCGTGGGACACCGTGGGACAACGTGGGACAACGTGGGACAACGTGGGACAACGTGGGACAACGTGGGACAACGTGGGACAACGTGGGACATCGTGGGACAACGTGGGACACCGTTGGACATCGTTGGACATCGTTGGACACCGTTGGACATCGTTGGACATCGTTGGACATCGTTGGACACCGTTGGACACCGTTGGACACCGTTGGACACCGTTGGACACCGTTGGACACCGTTGGACATCGTTGGACATCGTGGGACAACGTGGGACAACGTGGGACAACGTGGGAAACCATGGAACAACGTGGGACAACGTGGGACACCGTTGGACATCGTTGGACAACGTGGGACAACGTGGGACAACGTGGGACAACGTGGGACAACGTGGGACAACGTGGGACAACGTGGGACACCGTTGGACATCGTTGGACATCGTTGGACATCGTTGGACACCGTTGGACACCGTTGGACACCGTTGGACACCGTTGGACACCGTTGGACACCGTTGGACATCGTTGGACAGCGTGGGACAACGTGGGACAACGTGGGACAACGTGGGAAACCATGGAACAACGTGGGACAACGTGGGACACCGTTGGACATCGTTGGACAACGTGGGACAACGTGGGACAACGTGGGACAACGTGGGACAACGTGGGACAACGTGGGACAACGTGGGACACCGTTGGACACCGTGGGACACCGTTGGACACCGTTGGACATCGTTGGACACCGTGGGACAACGTGGGACAACGTGGGACAACGTGGGACAACGTGGGACAACGTTGGACAACGTGGGACAACGTGGGACAACGTGGGACAACGTGGGACAACGTGGGACAACGTGGGACATCGTGGGACAACGTGGGACAACGTGGGACAACGTGGGACAACGTGGGACACCGTTGGACAACGTGGGACACCGTTGGACAACGTGGGACACCGTTGGACAACGTGGGACACCGTTGGACATCGTTGGACACCGTGGGACAACGTGCGACAACGTGGGACCACGTGGGACAACGTGGGACAACGTGGGACAACGTGGGACAACGTGGGACAACGTGGGACAACGTGGGACAACGTGGGACAACGTGGGACAACGTGGGACAACGTGGGACAACGTGGGACAACGTGGGACAACGTGGGACAACGTGGGACACCGTTGGACACCGTTGGACACCGTGGGACACCGTGGGACAACGTGGGACAACGTGGGACAACGTGGGACAACGTGGGACACCGTTGGACACCGTGGGACACCGTTGGACACCGTTGGACATCGTTGGACACCGTGGGACAACGTGGGACAACGTGGGACAACGTGGGACAACGTGGGACAACGTGGGACAACGTGGGACAACGTGGGACAACGTGGGACAACGTGGGACAACGTGGGACAACGTGGGACAACGTGGGACAACGTGGGACAACGTGGGACACCGTTGGACAACGTGGGACACCGTTGGACATCGTTGGACACCGTGGGACAAGCGGGGACAACGTGGGACCACGTGGGACAACGTGGGACAACGTGGGACAACGTGGGACAACGTGGGACAACGTGGGACAACGTGGGACAACGTGGGACAACGTGGGACAACGTGGGACATCGTGGGACAACGTGGGACAACGTGGGACAACGTGGGACAACGTGGGACAACGTGGGAAACCATGGAACAACGTGGGACAACGTGGGACACCGTTGGACATCGTTGGACAACGTGGGACAACGTGGGACAACGTGGGAAACCATGGAACAACGTGGGACACCGTGGGACACCGTGGGACAACGTGGGACAACGTGGGACACCGTTGGACATCGTTGGACACCGTGGGACAACGTGGGACAACGTGGGACAACGTGGGACAACGTGGGACAACGTGGGACACCGTTGGACATCGTTGGACATCGTTGGACATCGTGGGACACCGTTGGACATCGTTGGACATCGTTGGACACCGTTGGACACCGTTGGACAACGTGGGACATCGTTGGACACCGTTGGACATCGTTGGACACCGTTGGACATCGTTGGACATCGTTGGACATCGTGGGACACCGTTGGACACCGTTGGACACCGTTGGACACCGTTGGACATCGTTGGACACCGTGGGACAACGTGGGACAACGTGGGACAACGTGGGAAACCATGGAACAACGTGGGACAACGTGGGACACCGTTGGACATCGTTGGACAACGTGGGACAACGTGGGACAACGTGGGACAACGTGGGACAACGTGGGACAACGTGGGACAACGTGGGACACCGTGGGACACCGTGGGACACCGTTGGACACCGTTGGACATCGTTGGACACCGTGGGACAACGTGGGACAACGTGGGACAACGTGGGACAACGTGGGACAACGTGGGACAACGTGGGACAACGTGGGACAACGTGGGACAACGTGGGACAACGTGGGACAACGTGGGACATCGTGGGACAACGTGAGACAACGTGGGACAACGTGGGACAACGTGGGACAACGTGGGACACCGTTGGACATCGTTGGACACCGTGGGACAACGTGGGACAACGTGGGACAACGTGGGACAACGTGGGACAACGTGGGACACCGTTGGACATCGTTGGACATCGTTGGACATCGTGGGACACCGTTGGACATCGTTGGACACCGTTGGACACCGTTGGACACCGTTGGACAACGTGGGACATCGTGGGACAACGTGGGACAACGTGGGACAACGTGGGACAACGTGGGACACCGTTGGACACCGTGGGACACCGTTGGACACCGTTGGACACCGTTGGACATCGTTGGACATCGTTGGACATCGTGGGACACCGTTGGACATCGTTGGACATCGTTGGACACCGTTGGACATCGTTGGACACCGTTGGACATCGTTGGACATCGTTGGACATCGTGGGACACCGTTGGACATCGTTGGACATCGTTGGACACCGTTGGACATCGTTGGACATCGTTGGACATCGTTGGACACCGTTGGACACCGTTGGACACCGTTGGACATCGTTGGACACCTTGGGACAACGTGGGACAACGTGGGACAACGTGGGACAACGTGGGACACCGTTGGACACCGTGGGACACCGTTGGACACCGTTGGACATCGTTGGACACCGTGGGACAACGTGGGACAACGTGGGACAACGTGGGACAACGTGGGACAACGTGGGACAACGTGGGACAACGTGGGACAACGTGGGACAACGTGGGACAACGTGGGACAACGTGGGACATCGTGGGACAACGTGGGACAACGTGGGACAACGTGGGACATCGTTGGACACCGTTGGACATCGTTGGACACCGTGGGACAACGTGGGACAACGTGGGACAACGTGGGACAACGTGGGACAACGTGGGACAACGTGGGACAACGTGGGACAACGTGGGACAACGTAGGACAACGTGGGACACCGTTGGACATCGTTGGACACCGTGGGACACCGTGGGACAACGTGGGACAACGTGGGACAACGTGGGACAACGTGGGACAACGTGGGACACCGTGGGACAACGTGGGACATCGTGGGACAACGTGGGACACCGTTGGACATCGTTGGACATCGTTGGACACCGTTGGACATCGTTGGACACCGTTGGACATCGTTGGACATCGTTGGACATCGTGGGACACCGTTGGACATCGTTGGACATCGTTGGACACCGTTGGACATCGTTGGACATCGTTGGACATCGTTGGACACCGTTGGACACCGTTGGACACCGTTGGACACCGTTGGACACCGTTGGACACCGTTGGACATCGTTGGACACCGTGGGACAACGTGGGACAACGTGGGACAACGTGGGAAACCATGGAACAACGTGGGACAACGTGGGACACCGTTGGACATCGTTGGACAACGTGGGACAACGTGGGACAACGTGGGACAACGTGGGACAACGTGGGACAACGTGGGACAACGTGGGACACCGTTGGACACCGTGGGACACCGTTGGACACCGTTGGACATCGTTGGACACCGTGGGACAACGTGGGACAACGTGGGACAACGTGGGACAACGTGGGACAACGTTGGACAACGTGGGACAACGTGGGACAACGTGGGACAACGTGGGACAACGTGGGACAACGTGGGACATCGTGGGACAACGTGGGACAACGTGGGACAACGTGGGACAACGTGGGACACCGTTGGACAACGTGGGACACCGTTGGACAACGTGGGACACCGTTGGACAACGTGGGACACCGTTGGACATCATTGGACACCGTGGGACAACGTGCGACAACGTGGGACCACGTGGGACAACGTGGGACAACGTGGGACAACGTGGGACAACGTGGGACAACGTGGGACAACGTGGGACAACGTGGGACAACGTAGGACAACGTGGGACAACGTGGGACAACGTGGGACAACGTGGGACAACGTGGGACAACGTGGGACACCGTTGGACACCGTTGGACACCGTGGGACACCGTGGGACAACGTGGGACAACGTGGGACAACGTGGGACAACGTGGGACACCGTTGGACACCGTGGGACACCGTTGGACACCGTTGGACATCGTTGGACACCGTGGGACAACGTGGGACAACGTGGGACAACGTGGGACAACGTGGGACAACGTGGGACAACGTGGGACAACGTGGGACAACGTGGGACAACGTGGGACAACGTGGGACATCGTGGGACAACGTGGGACAACGTGGGACAACGTGGGACACCGTTGGACAACGTGGGACACCGTTGGACATCGTTGGACACCGTGGGACAACGTGGGACAACGTGGGACCACGTGGGACAACGTGGGACAACGTGGGACAACGTGGGACAACGTGGGACAACGTGGGACAACGTGGGACAACGTGGGACATCGTGGGACAACGTGGGACAACGTGGGACAACGTGGGACAACGTGGGACAACGTGGGAAACCATGGAACAACGTGGGACAACGTGGGACACCGTTGGACATCGTTGGACAACGTGGGACAACGTGGGACAACGTGGGAAACCATGGAACAACGTGGGACACCGTGGGACACCGTGGGACAACGTGGGACAACGTGGGACACCGTTGGACATCGTTGGACACCGTGGGACAACGTGGGACAACGTGGGACAACGTGGGACAACGTGGGACAACGTGGGACACCGTTGGACATCGTTGGACATCGTTGGACATCGTGGGACACCGTTGGACATCGTTAGACATCGTTGGACACCGTTGGACACCGTTGGACAACGTGGGACAACGTGGGACAACGTGGGACAACGTGGGACAACGTGGGACAACGTGGGACACCGTTGGACACCGTGGGACACCGTTGGACACCGTTGGACACCGTTGGACATCGTTGGACATCGTTGGACATCGTGGGACACCGTTGGACATCGTTGGACATCGTTGGACACCGTTGGACATCGTTGGACACCGTTGGACATCGTTGGACATCGTTGGACATCGTGGGACACCGTTGGACATCGTTGGACATCGTTGGACACCGTTGGACATCGTTGGACATCGTTGGACATCGTTGGACACCGTTGGACACCGTTGGACACCGTTGGACATCGTTGGACACCGTGGGACAACGTGGGACAACGTGGGACAACGTGGGACAACGTGGGACAACGTGGGACAACGTGGGACATCGTGGGACAACGTGGGACAACGTGGGACAACGTGGGACAACGTGGGACAACGTGGGACACCGTTGGACACCGTGGGACACCGTTGGACACCGTTGGACATCGTTGGACACCGTGGGACAACGTGGGACAACGTGGGACAACGTGGGACAACGTGGGACAACGTGGGACAACGTGGGACAACGTGGGACAACGTGGGACAACGTCGGACAACGTGGGACAACGTGGGACATCGTGGGACAACGTGGGACAACGTGGGACAACGTGGGACAACGTGGGACATCGTTGGACACCGTTGGACATCGTTGGACACCGTGGGACAACGTGGGACAACGTGGGACAACGTGGGACAACGTGGGACAACGTGGGACAACGTGGGACAACGTGGGACAACGTGGGACAACGTGGGACAACGTGGGAAAACGTGGGACAACGTGGGACAACGTGGGACAACGTGGGACAACGTGGGACAACGTGGGACATCGTGGGACAACGTGGGACAACGTGGGACAACGTGGGACATCGTGGGACAACGTGGGACAACGTGGGACAACGTGGGACAACGTGGGACAACGTGGGACACCGTTGGACACCGTTGGACACCGTTGGACACCGTTGGACATCGTTGGACACCGTGGGACAACGTGGGACAACGTGGGACAACGTGGGAAACCATGGAACAACGTGGGACAACGTGGGACACCGTTGGACAACGTTGGACATCGTTGGACACCGTGGGACAACGTGGGACAACGTGGGAAAACGTGGGACAACGTGGGACACCGTTGGACATCGCTGGACACCGTTGGACGTCGTTGGACACCGTGGGACAACGTGGGACAACGCGGGACAACGTGGGACAACGTGGGACAACGTGGGACAACGTGGGACAACGTGGGACAACGTGGGACAACGTGGGACAACGTGGGACAACGTGGGACAACGTGGGACAACGTGGGACAACGTGGGACAACGTGGGACAACGTGGGACAACGTGGGACATCGTTAGACACCGTTGGACACCGTGGGACAACGTGGGACAACGTGGGACAACGTGGGACAACGTGGGACAACGTGGGACAACGTGGGACAACGTGGGACAACGTGGGACAACGTGGGACAACGTGGGACAACGTGGGACAACGTGGGACAACGTGGGACAACGTGGGACATCGTGGGACAACGTGGGACAACGTGGGACAACGTGGGACAACGTGGGACAACGTGGGACACCGTTGGACATCGTTGGACACCGTGGGACAACGTGGGACAACGTGGGACAACGTGGGACACCGTTGGACACCGTTGGACACCGTTGGACACCGTTGGACATCGTTGGACACCGTGGGACAACGTGGGACAACGTGGGACAACGTGGGAAACCATGGAACAACGTGGGACAACGTGGGACACCGTTGGACATCGTTGGACAACGTGGGACAACGTGGGACAACGTGGGACAACGTGGGACAACGTGGGACAACGTGGGACAACGTGGGACAACGTGGGACAACGTGGGACATCGTTGGACACCGTTGGACATCGTTGGACACCGTGGGACAACGTGGGACAACGTGGGACAACGTGGGACAACGTGGGACAACGTGGGACAACGTGGGACAACGTGGGACAACGTGGGACAACGTGGGAAAACGTGGGACAACGTGGGACAACGTGGGACAACGTGGGACAACGTGGGACATCGTGGGACAACGTGGGACAACGTGGGACAACGTGGGACATCGTGGGACAACGTGGGACAACGTGGGACAACGTGGGACAACGTGGGACACCGTTGGACACTGTTGGACACCGTTGGACACCGTTGGACATCGTTGGACACCGTGGGACAACGTGGGACAACGTGGGACAACGTGGGAAACCATGGAACAACGTGGGACAACGTGGGACACCGTTGGACATCGTTGGACACCGTGGGACAACGTGGGACAACGTGGGACAACGTGGGAAACCATGGAACAACGTGGGACAACGTGGGACACCGTTGGACATCGTTGGACAACGTGGGACAACGTGGGACAACGTGGGACAACGTGGGACAACGTGGGACAACGTGGGACAACGTGGGACACCGTGGGACACCGTGGGACACCGTTGGACACCGTTGGACATCGTTGGACACCGTGGGACAACGTGGGACAACGTGGGACAACGTGGGACAACGTGGGACAACGTGGGACAACGTGGGACAACGTGGGACAACGTGGGACAACGTGGGACAACGTGGGACAACGTGGGACATCGTGGGACAACGTGGGACAACGTGGGACAACGTGGGACAACGTGGGACACCGTTGGACAACGTGGGACACCGTTGGACATCGTTGGACACCGTGCGACAACGTGGGACAACGTGGGACCACGTGGGACAACGTGGGACAACGTGGGACAACGTGGGACAACGTGGGACAACGTGGGACAACGTGGGACAACGTGGGACAACGTGGGACAACGTGGGACAACGTGGGACATCGTGGGACAACGTGGGACAACGTGGGACAACGTGGGACAACGTGGGACAACGTGGGACACCGTTGGACATCGTTGGACACCGTGGGACACCGTGGGACAACGTGGGACAACGTGGGACAACGTGGGACAACGTGGGACAACGTGGGAAACCGTGGAACAACGTGGGACAACGTGGGACACCGTTGGACATCGTTGGACAACGTGGGACAACGTGGGACAACGTGGGACAACGTGGGACAACGTGGGACAACGTGGGACACCGTTGGACACCGTGGGACACCGTTGGACACCGTTGGACATCGTTGGACACCGTGGGACAACGTGGGACAACGTGGGACAACGTGGGACAACGTGGGACAACGTGGGACAACGTGGGACAACGTGGGACAACGTGGGACATCGTGGGACAACGTGGGACAACGTGGGACAACGTGGGACAACGTGGGACAACGTGGGACACCGTTGGACACCGTGGGACACCGTTGGACACCGTTGGACATCGTTGGACACCGTGGGACAACGTGGGACAACGTGGGACAACGTGGGACAACGTGGGACAACGTGGGACAACGTGGGACAACGTGGGACAACGTGGGACAACGTGGGACAACGTGGGACAACGTGGGACATCGTGGGACAACGTGGGACAACGTGGGACAACGTGGGACAACGTGGGACAACGTGGGACATCGTTGGACACCGTTGGACATCGTTGGACACCGTGGGACAACGTGGGACAACGTGGGACAACGTGGGACAACGTGGGACAACGTGGGACAACGTGGGACAACGTGGGACAACGTGGGACAACGTGGGACAACGTGGGAAAACGTGGGACAACGTGGGACAACGTGGGACAACGTGGGACAACGTGGGACAACGTGGGACATCGTGGGACAACGTGGGACAACGTGGGACAACGTGGGACATCGTGGGACAACGTGGGACAACGTGGGACAACGTGGGACAACGTGGGACAACGTGGGACACCGTTGGACACCGTTGGACACCGTTGGACACCGTTGGACATCGTTGGACACCGTGGGACAACGTGGGACAACGTGGGAAACCATGGAACAACGTGGGACAACGTGGGACAACGTGGGACAACGTGGGACAACGTGGGACACCGTTGGACATCGTTGGACATCGTTGGACATCGTGGGACACCGTTGGACACCGTTGGACATCGTTGGACATCGTTGGACATCGTGGGACACCGTTGGACATCGTTGGACATCGTTGGACACCGTTGGACATCGTTGGACACCGTTGGACATCGTTGGACATCGTTGGACATCGTGGGACACCGTTGGACATCGTTGGACATCGTTGGACACCGTTGGACATCGTTGGACATCGTTGGACATCGTTGGACACCGTTGGACACCGTTGGACACCGTTGGACATCGTTGGACACCGTGGGACAACGTGGGACAACGTGGGACAACGTGGGACAACGTGGGACAACGTGGGACAACGTGGGACATCGTGGGACAACGTGGGACAACGTGGGACAACGTGGGACAACGTGGGACAACGTGGGACACCGTTGGACACCGTTGGACATCGTTGGACATCGTGGGACAACGTGGGACAACGTGGGACAACGTGGGACAACGTGGGACAACGTGGGACAACGTGGGACAACGTGGGACATCGTGGGACAACGTGGGACAACGTGGGACAACGTGGGACAACGTGGGACAACGTGGGACACCGTTGGACACCGTGGGACACCGTTGGACACCGTTGGACATCGTTGGACATCGTGGGACAACGTGGGACAACGTGGGACAACGTGGGACAACGTGGGACAACGTGGGACAACGTGGGACAACGTGGGACATCGTGGGGCAACGTGGGACAACGTGGGACAACGTGGGACAACGTGGGACAACGTGGGACAACGTGGGACACCGTTGGACATCGTTGGACACCGTGGGACAACGTGGGACAACGTGGGACAACGTGGGAAACCATGGAACAACGTGGGACAACGTGGGACACCGTTGGACATCGTTGGACAACGTGGGACAACGTGGGACAACGTGGGACAACGTGGGACAACGTGGGACAACGTGGGACAACGTGGGACACCGTTGGACACCGTGGGACACCGTTGGACACCGTTGGACATCGTTGGACACCGTGGGACAACGTGGGACAACGTGGGACAACGTGGGACAACGTGGGACAACGTGGGACAACGTGGGACAACGTGGGACAACGTGGGACAACGTGGGACAACGTGGGACAACGTGGGACACCGTTGGACAACGTGGGACAACGTGGGACATCGTTGGACACCGTTGGACAACGTGGGACAACGTGGGACAACGTGGGACAACGTGGGACAACGTGGGACAACGTGGGACAACGTGGGACAACGTGGGACAACGTGGGACAACGTGGGACACCGTTGGACAACGTGGGACAACGTGGGACATCGTTGGACACCGTTGGACAACGTGGGACAACGTGGGACAACGTGGGACAACGTGGGACAACGTGGGACAACGTGGGACAACGTGGGACACCGTTGGACATCGTTGGACAACGTGGGACAACGTGGGACAACGTGGGAAACCATGGAACAACGTGGGACACCGTGGGACACCGTGGGACAACGTGGGACAACGTGGGACACCGTTGGACATCGTTGGACACCGTGGGACAACGTGGGACAACGTGGGACAACGTGGGACAACGTGGGACAACGTGGGACACCGTTGGACATCGTTGGACATCGTTGGACATCGTGGGACACCGTTGGACATCGTTGGACATCGTTGGACACCGTTGGACACCGTTGGACAATGTGGGACATCGTTGGACACCGTTGGACATCGTTGGACACCGTTGGACATCGTTGGACATCGTTGGACATCGTGGGACACCGTTGGACACCGTTGGACACCGTTGGACACCGTTGGACATCGTTGGACACCGTGGGACAACGTGGGACAACGTGGGACAACGTGGGAAACCATGGAACAACGTGGGACAACGTGGGACACCGTTGGACATCGTTGGACAACGTGGGACAACGTGGGACAACGTGGGACAACGTGGGACAACGTGGGACAACGTGGGACAACGTGGGAAACCATGGAACAACGTGGGACAACGTGGGACACCGTTGGACATCGTTGGACAACGTGGGACAACGTGGGACAACGTGGGACAACGTGGGACAACGTGGGACAACGTGGGACAACGTGGGACACCGTTGGACACCGTGGGACACCGTTGGACACCGTTGGACATCGTTGGACACCGTGGGACAACGTGGGACAACGTGGGACAACGTGGGACAACGTGGGACAACGTGGGACAACGTGGGACAACGTGGGACATCGTGGGACAACGTGGGACAACGTGGGACAACGTGGGACATCGTTGGACACCGTTGGACATCGTTGGACACCGTGGGACAACGTGGGACAACGTGGGACAACGTGGGACAACGTGGGACAACGTGGGACAACGTGGGACAACGTGGGACAACGTGGGACAACGTGGGACAACGTGGGACAACGTGGGACACCGTTGGACATCGTTGGACACCGTGGGACACCGTGGGACAACGTGGGACAACGTGGGACAACGTGGGACAACGTGGGACAACGTGGGACAACGTGGGACAACGTGGGACATCGTGGGACAACGTGGGACACCGTTGGACATCGTTGGACATCGTTGGACACCGTTGGACATCGTTGGACACCGTTGGACATCGTTGGACATCGTTGGACATCGTGGGACACCGTTGGACATCGTTGGACATCGTTGGACACCGTTGGACATCGTTGGACATCGTTGGACATCGTTGGACACCGTTGGACACCGTTGGACACCGTTGGACACCGTTGGACATCGTTGGACACCGTTGGACATCGTTGGACACCGTGGGACAACGTGGGACAACGTGGGACAACGTGGGAAACCATGGAACAACGTGGGACAACGTGGGACACCGTTGGACATCGTTGGACAACGTGGGACAACGTGGGACAACGTGGGACAACGTGGGACAACGTGGGACAACGTGGGACAACGTGGGACACCGTTGGACACCGTGGGACACCGTTGGACACCGTTGGACATCGTTGGACACCGTGGGACAACGTGGGACAACGTGGGACAACGTGGGACAACGTGGGACAACGTTGGACAACGTGGGACAACGTGGGACAACGTGGGACAACGTGGGACAACGTGGGACAACGTGGGACATCGTGGGACAACGTGGGACAACGTGGGACAACGTGGGACAACGTGGGACACCGTTGGACAACGTGGGACACCGTTGGACAACGTGGGACACCGTGGGACAACGTGGGACACCGTTGGACATCGTTGGACACCGTGGGACAACGTGCGACAACGTGGGACCACGTGGGACAACGTGGGACAACGTGGGACAACGTGGGACAACGTGGGACAACGTGGGACAACGTGGGACAACGTGGGACAACGTAGGACAACGTGGGACAACGTGGGACAACGTGGGACAACGTGGGACAACGTGGGACAACGTGGGACACCGTTGGACACCGTTGGACACCGTGGGACACCGTGGGACAACGTGGGACAACGTGGGACAACGTGGGACAACGTGGGACACCGTTGGACACCGTGGGACACCGTTGGACACCGTTGGACATCGTTGGACACCGTGGGACAACGTGGGACAACGTGGGACAACGTGGGACAACGTGGGACAACGTGGGACAACGTGGGACAACGTGGGACAACGTGGGACAACGTGGGACAACGTGGGACATCGTGGGACAACGTGGGACAACGTGGGACAACGTGGGACACCGTTGGACAACGTGGGACACCGTTGGACATCGTTGGACACCGTGGGACAACGTGGGACAACGTGGGACCACGTGGGACAACGTGGGACAACGTGGGACAACGTGGGACAACGTGGGACAACGTGGGACAACGTGGGACAACGTGGGACATCGTGGGACACCGTGGGACAACGTGGGACAACGTGGGACAACGTGGGACAACGTGGGAAACCATGGAACAACGTGGGACAACGTGGGACACCGTTGGACATCGTTGGACAACGTGGGACAACGTGGGACAACGTGGGAAACCATGGAACAACGTGGGACACCGTGGGACACCGTGGGACAACGTGGGACAACGTGGGACACCGTTGGACATCGTTGGACACCGTGGGACAACGTGGGACAACGTGGGACAACGTGGGACAACGTGGGACAACGTGGGACACCGTTGGACATCGTTGGACATCGTTGGACATCGTGGGACACCGTTGGACATCGTTAGACATCGTTGGACACCGTTGGACACCGTTGGACAACGTGGGACATCGTGGGACAACGTGGGACAACGTGGGACAACGTGGGACAACGTGGGACACCGTTGGACACCGTGGGACACCGTTGGACACCGTTGGACACCGTTGGACATCGTTGGACATCGTTGGACATCGTGGGACACCGTTGGACATCGTTGGACATCGTTGGACACCGTTGGACATCGTTGGACACCGTTGGACATCGTTGGACATCGTTGGACATCGTGGGACACCGTTGGACATCGTTGGACATCGTTGGACACCGTTGGACATCGTTGGACATCGTTGGACATCGTTGGACACCGTTGGACACCGTTGGACACCGTTGGACATCGTTGGACACCGTGGGACAACGTGGGACAACGTGGGACAACGTGGGACAACGTGGGACAACGTGGGACAACGTGGGACATCGTGGGACAACGTGGGACAACGTGGGACAACGTGGGACAACGTGGGACAACGTGGGACACCGTTGGACACCGTGGGACACCGTTGGACACCGTTGGACATCGTTGGACACCGTGGGACAACGTGGGACAACGTGGGACAACGTGGGACAACGTGGGACAACGTGGGACAACGTGGGACAACGTGGGACAACGTGGGACAACGTCGGACAACGTGGGACAACGTGGGACATCGTGGGACAACGTGGGACAACGTGGGACAACGTGGGACAACGTGGGACATCGTTGGACACAGTTGGACATCGTTGGACACCGTGGGACAACGTGGGACAACGTGGGACAACGTGGGACAACGTGGGACAACGTGGGACAACGTGGGACAACGTGGGACAACGTGGGACAACGTGGGACAACGTGGGAAAACGTGGGACAACGTGGGACAACGTGGGACAACGTGGGACAACGTGGGACAACGTGGGACATCGTGGGACAACGTGGGACAACGTGGGACAACGTGGGACATCGTGGGACAACGTGGGACAACGTGGGACAACGTGGGACAACGTGGGACAACGTGGGACACCGTTGGACACCGTTGGACACCGTTGGACACCGTTGGACATCGTTGGACACCGTGGGACAACGTGGGACAACGTGGGACAACGTGGGAAACCATGGAACAACGTGGGACAACGTGGGACACCGTTGGACATCGTTGGACATCGTTGGACACCGTGGGACAACGTGGGACAACGTGGGAAAACGTGGGACAACGTGGGACACCGTTGGACATCGCTGGACACCGTTGGACGTCGTTGGACACCGTGGGACAACGTGGGACAACGCGGGACAACGTGGGACAACGTGGGACAACGTGGGACAACGTGGGACAACGTGGGACAACGTGGGACAACGTGGGACAACGTGGGACAACGTGGGACAACGTGGGACATCGTGGGACAACGTGGGACAACGTGGGACAACGTGGGACAACGTGGGACATCGTTGGACACCGTTGGACACCGTGGGACAACGTGGGACAACGTGGGACAACGTGGGACAACGTGGGACAACGTGGGACAACGTGGGACAACGTGGGACAACGTGGGACAACGTGGGACAACGTGGGACAACGTGGGACAACGTGGGACAACGTGGGACAACGTGGGACATCGTGGGACAACGTGGGACAACGTGGGACAACGTGGGACAACGTGGGACAACGTGGGACACCGTTGGACATCGTTGGACACCGTGGGACAACGTGGGACAACGTGGGACAACGTGGGACACCGTTGGACACCGTTGGACACCGTTGGACACCGTTGGACATCGTTGGACACCGTGGGACAACGTGGGACAACGTGGGACAACGTGGGAAACCATGGAACAACGTGGGACAACGTGGGACACCGTTGGACATCGTTGGACAACGTGGGACAACGTGGGACAACGTGGGACAACGTGGGACAACGTGGGACAACGTGGGACAACGTGGGACAACGTGGGACAACGTGGGACATCGTTGGACACCGTTGGACATCGTTGGACACCGTGGGACAACGTGGGACAACGTGGGACAACGTGGGACAACGTGGGACAACGTGGGACAACGTGGGACAACGTGGGACAACGTGGGACAACGTGGGACAACGTGGGAAAACGTGGGACAACGTGGGACAACGTGGGACAACGTGGGACAACGTGGGACATCGTGGGACAACGTGGGACAACGTGGGACAACGTGGGACATCGTGGGACAACGTGGGACAACGTGGGACAACGTGGGACAACGTGGGACACCGTTGGACACTGTTGGACACCGTTGGACACCGTTGGACATCGTTGGACACCGTGGGACAACGTGGGACAACGTGGGACAACGTGGGAAACCATGGAACAACGTGGGACAACGTGGGACACCGTTGGACATCGTTGGACACCGTGGGACAACGTGGGACAACGTGGGACAACGTGGGAAACCATGGAACAACGTGGGACAACGTGGGACACCGTTGGACATCGTTGGACAACGTGGGACAACGTGGGACAACGTGGGACAACGTGGGACAACGTGGGACAACGTGGGACAACGTGGGACACCGTTGGACACCGTGGGACACCGTTGGACACCGTTGGACATCGTTGGACACCGTGGGACAACGTGGGACAACGTGGGACAACGTGGGACAACGTGGGACAACGTGGGACAACGTGGGACAACGTGGGACAACGTGGGACAACGTGGGACAACGTGGGACAACGTGGGACATCGTGGGACAACGTGGGACAACGTGGGACAACGTGGGACAACGTGGGACACCGTTGGACAACGTGGGACACCGTTGGACATCGTTGGACACCGTGCGACAACGTGGGACAACGTGGGACCACGTGGGACAACGTGGGACAACGTGGGACAACGTGGGACAACGTGGGACAACGTGGGACAACGTGGGACAACGTGGGACAACGTGGGACAACGTGGGACAACGTGGGACATCGTGGGACAACGTGGGACAACGTGGGACAACGTGGGACAACGTGGGACAACGTGGGACACCGTTGGACATCGTTGGACACCGTGGGACACCGTGGGACAACGTGGGACAACGTGGGACAACGTGGGACAACGTGGGACAACGTGGGACAACGTGGGACAACGTGGGAAACCATGGAACAACGTGGGACAACGTGGGACACCGTTGGACATCGTTGGACAACGTGGGACAACGTGGGACAACGTGGGACAACGTGGGACAACGTGGGACAACGTGGGACACCGTTGGACACCGTGGGACACCGTTGGACACCGTTGGACATCGTTGGACACCGTGGGACAACGTGGGACAACGTGGGACAACGTGGGACAACGTGGGACAACGTGGGACAACGTGGGACAACGTGGGACAACGTGGGACATCGTGGGACAACGTGGGACAACGTGGGACAACGTGGGACAACGTGGGACAACGTGGGACACCGTTGGACACCGTGGGACACCGTTGGACACCGTTGGACATCGTTGGACACCGTGGGACAACGTGGGACAACGTGGGACAACGTGGGACAACGTGGGACAACGTGGGACAACGTGGGACAACGTGGGACAACGTGGGACAACGTGGGACAACGTGGGACAACGTGGGACATCGTGGGACAACGTGGGACAACGTGGGACAACGTGGGACAACGTGGGACAACGTGGGACAACGTGGGACATCGTTGGACACCGTTGGACATCGTTGGACACCGTGGGACAACGTGGGACAACGTGGGACAACGTGGGACAACGTGGGACAACGTGGGACAACGTGGGACAACGTGGGACAACGTGGGACAACGTGGGACAACGTGGGAAAACGTGGGACAACGTGGGACAACGTGGGACAACGTGGGACAACGTGGGACAACGTGGGACATCGTGGGACAACGTGGGACAACGTGGGACAACGTGGGACATCGTGGGACAACGTGGGACAACGTGGGACAACGTGGGACAACGTGGGACAACGTGGGACACCGTTGGACACCGTTGGACACCGTTGGACACCGTTGGACATCGTTGGACACCGTGGGACAACGTGGGACAACGTGGGAAACCATGGAACAACGTGGGACAACGTGGGACAACGTGGGACAACGTGGGACAACGTGGGACACCGTTGGACATCGTTGGACATCGTTGGACATCGTGGGACACCGTTGGACACCGTTGGACATCGTTGGACATCGTTGGACATCGTGGGACACCGTTGGACATCGTTGGACATCGTTGGACACCGTTGGACATCGTTGGACACCGTTGGACATCGTTGGACATCGTTGGACATCGTGGGACACCGTTGGACATCGTTGGACATCGTTGGACACCGTTGGACATCGTTGGACATCGTTGGACATCGTTGGACACCGTTGGACACCGTTGGACACCGTTGGACATCGTTGGACACCGTGGGACAACGTGGGACAACGTGGGACAACGTGGGACAACGTGGGACAACGTGGGACATCGTGGGACAACGTGGGACAACGTGGGACAACGTGGGACAACGTGGGACAACGTGGGACACCGTTGGACACCGTGGGACACCGTTGGACACCGTTGGACATCGTTGGACATCGTGGGACAACGTGGGACAACGTGGGACAACGTGGGACAACGTGGGACAACGTGGGACAACGTGGGACAACGTGGGACATCGTGGGACAACGTGGGACAACGTGGGACAACGTGGGACAACGTGGGACAACGTGGGACACCGTTGGACACCGTGGGACACCGTTGGACACCGTTGGACATCGTTGGACATCGTGGGACAACGTGGGACAACGTGGGACAACGTGGGACAACGTGGGACAACGTGGGACAACGTGGGACAACGTGGGACAACGTGGGACAACGTGGGACATCGTGGGACAACGTGGGACAACGTGGGACAACGTGGGACAACGTGGGACAACGTGGGACAACGTGGGACACCGTTGGACATCGTTGGACACCGTGGGACAACGTGGGACAACGTGGGACAACGTGGGAAACCATGGAACAACGTGGGACAACGTGGGACACCGTTGGACATCGTTGGACAACGTGGGACAACGTGGGACAACGTGGGACAACGTGGGACAACGTGGGACAACGTGGGACAACGTGGGACACCGTTGGACACCGTGGGACACCGTTGGACACCGTTGGACATCGTTGGACACCGTGGGACAACGTGGGACAACGTGGGACAACGTGGGACAACGTGGGACAACGTGGGACAACGTGGGACAACGTGGGACAACGTGGGACAACGTGGGACAACGTGGGACAACGTGGGACACCGTTGGACAACGTGGGACAACGTGGGACATCGTTGGACACCGTTGGACAACGTGGGACAACGTGGGACAACGTGGGACAACGTGGGACAACGTGGGACAACGTGGGACAACGTTGGACAACGTGGGACAACGTGGGACAACGTGGGACAACGTGGGACAACGTGGGACAACGTGGGACATCGTGGGACAACGTGGGACAACGTGGGACAACGTGGGACAACGTGGGACACCGTTGGACAACGTGGGACACCGTTGGACATCGTTGGACACCGTGGGACAACGTGGGACAACGTGGGACCACGTGGGACAACGTGGGACAAAGTGGGACAACGTGGGACAACGTGGGACAACGTGGGACTCCGTTGGACGACGTGGGACACCGTTGGACATCGTTGGACACCGTGGGACAACGTGGGACAACGTGGGACAACGTGGGACAACGTGGGACAACGTGGGACAACGTGGGACAACGTGGGACACCGTTGGACATCGTTGGACAACGTGGGACAACGTGGGACAACGTGGGACAACGTGGGACAACGTGGGACAACGTGGGACACCGTTGGACACCGTGGGACACCGTTGGACACCGTTGGACATCGTTGGACATCGTGGGACAACGTGGGACAACGTGGGACAACGTGGGACAACGTGGGACAACGTGGGACAACGTGGGACAACGTGGGACAACGTGGGACAACGTGGGACAACGTGGGACAACGTGGGACAACGTGGGACTCCGTTGGACGACGTGGGACACCGTTGGACATCGTTGGACACCGTGGGACAACGTGGGACAACGTGGGACAACGTGGGACAACGTGGGACAACGTGGGACAACGTGGGACAACGTGGGACAACGTGGGACATCGTGGGACAACGTGGGACAACGTGGGACAACGTGGGACAACGTGGGACAACGTGGGACATCGTGGGACAACGTGGGACAACGTGGGACAACGTGGGACAACGTGGGACAACGTGGGACACCGTTGGACATCGTTGGACACCGTTGGACACCGTGGGACAACGTGGGACAACGTGGGACAACGTGGGACAACGTGGGACACCGTTGGACATCGTTGGACATCGTTGGACATCGTGGGACACCGTTGGACATCGTTGGACATCGTTGGACACAGATGGACACCGTTGGACAACGTGGGACATCGTGGGACAACGTGGGACAACGTGGGACAACGTGGGACAACGTGGGACACCGTTGGACACCGTGGGACACCGTTGGACACCGTTGGACACCGTTGGACATCGTTGGACATCGTTGGACATCGTGGGACACCGTTGGACATCGTTGGACATCGTTGGACACCGTTGGACATCGTTGGACATCGTTGGACACCGTTGGACACCGTTGGACACCGTTGGACATCGTTGGACACCGTGGGACAACGTGGGACAACGTGGGACAACGTGGGACAACGTGGGACAACGTGGGACAACGTGGGACATCGTGGGACAACGTGGGACAACGTGGGACAACGTGGGACAACGTGGGACAACGTGGGACACCGTTGGACACCGTGAGACACCGTTGGACACCGTTGGACATCGTTGGACACCGTGGGACAACGTGGGACAACGTGGGACAACGTGGGACAACGTGGGACAACGTGGGACAACGTGGGACAACGTGGGACAACGTGGGACAACGTGGGACAACGTGGGACAACGTGGGACATCGTGGGACAACGTGGGACAACGTGGGACAACGTGGGACAACGTGGGACATCGTTGGACACCGTTGGACATCGTTGGACACCGTGGGACAACGTGGGACAACGTGGGACAACGTGGGACAACGTGGGACAACGTGGGACAACGTGGGACAACGAGGGACAACGTGGGACAACGTGGGAAAACGTGGGACAACGTGGGACAACGTGGGACAACGTGGGACAACGTGGGACAACGTGGGACATCGTGGGACAACGTGGGACAACGTGGGACAACGTGGGACATCGTGGGACAACGTGGGACAACGTGGGACAACGTGGGACAACGTGGGACAACGTGGGACACCGTTGGACACCGTTGGACACCGTTGGACACCGTTGGACATCGTTGGACACCGTGGGACAACGTGGGACAACGTGGGAAACCATGGAACAACGTGGGACAACGTGGGACAACGTGGGACAACGTGGGACAACGTGGGACAACGTGGGACACCGTTGGACATCGTTGGACATCGTTGGACATCGTGGGACACCGTTGGACACCGTTGGACATCGTTGGACATCGTTGGACATCGTGGGACACCGTTGGACATCGTTGGACATCGTTGGACATCGTTGGACACCGTTGGACACCGTTGGACACCGTTGGACATCGTGGGACACCGTTGGACATCGTTGGACATCGTTGGACACCGTTGGACATCGTTGGACATCGTTGGACATCGTTGGACACCGTTGGACACCGTTGGACACCGTTGGACATCGTTGGACACCGTGGGACAACGTGGGACAACGTGGGACAACGTGGGACAACGTGGGACAACGTGGGACAACGTGGGACATCGTGGGACAACGTGGGACAACGTGGGACAACGTGGGACAACGTGGGACAACGTGGGACACCGTTGGACACCGTGGGACACCGTTGGACACCGTTGGACATCGTTGGACATCGTGGGACAACGTGGGACAACGTGGGACAACGTGGGACAACGTGGGACAACGTGGGACAACGTGGGACAACGTGGGACATCGTGGGACAACGTGGGACAACGTGGGACAACGTGGGACAACGTGGGACAACGTGGGACACCGTTGGACACCGTGGGACACCGTTGGACACCGTTGGACATCGTTGGACATCGTGGGACAACGTGGGACAACGTGGGACAACGTGGGACAACGTGGGACAACGTGGGACAACGTGGGACACCGTTGGACATCGTTGGACATCGTTGGACATCGTGGGACACCGTTGGACATCGTTGGACATCGTTGGACACCGTTGGACACCGTTGGACAACGTGGGACATCGTGGGACAACGTGGGACAACGTGGGACAACGTGGGACAACGTGGGACACCGTTGGACACCGTGGGACACCGTTGGACACCGTTGGACACCGTTGGACATCGTTGGACATCGTTGGACATCGTGGGACACCGTTGGACATCGTTGGACATCGTTGGACACCGTTGGACATCGTTGGACACCGTTGGACACCGTTGGACACCGTTGGACATCGTTGGACACCGTGGGACAACGTGGGACAACGTGGGACAACGTGGGACAACGTGGGACAACGTGGGACAACGTGGGACATCGTGGGACAACGTGGGACAACGTGGGACAACGTGGGACAACGTGGGACAACGTGGGACACCGTTGGACACCGTGGGACACCGTTGGACACCGTTGGACATCGTTGGACACCGTGGGACAACGTGGGACAACGTGGGACAACGTGGGACAACGTGGGACAACGTGGGACAACGTGGGACAACGTGGGACAACGTGGGACAACGTGGGACAACGTGGGACATCGTGGGACAACGTGGGACAACGTGGGACAACGTGGGACAACGTGGGACATCGTTGGACACCGTTGGACATCGTTGGACACCGTGGGACAACGTGGGACAACGTGGGACAACGTGGGACAACGTGGGACAACGTGGGACAACGTGGGACAACGTTGGACAACGTGGGACAACGTGGGACAACGTGGGACAACGTGGGACAACGTGGGAAAACGTGGGACAACGTGGGACAACGTGGGACAACGTGGGACAACGTGGGACATCGTGGGACAACGTGGGACAACGTGGGACAACGTGGGACATCGTGGGACAACGTGGGACAACGTGGGACAACGTGGGACAACGTGGGACAACGTGGGACACCGTTGGACACCGTTGGACACCGTTGGACACCGTTGGACATCGTTGGACACCGTGGGACAACGTGGGACAACGTGGGACAACGTGGGAAACCATGGAACAACGTGGGACAACGTGGGACACCGTTGGACATCGTTGGACATCGTTGGACACCGTGGGACAACGTGGGACAACGTGGGAAAACGTGGGACAACGTGGGACACCGTTGGACATCGCTGGACACCGTTGGACATCGTTGGACACCGTGGGACAACGTGGGACAACGCGGGACAACGTGGGACAACGTGGGACAACGTGGGACAACGTGGGACAACGTGGGACAACGTGGGACAACGTGGGACAACGTGGGACAACGTGGGACAACGTGGGACATCGTGGGACAACGTGGGACAACGTGGGACAACGTGGGACAACGTGGGACATCGTTGGACACCGTTGGACACCGTGGGACAACGTGGGACAACGTGGGACAACGTGGGACAACGTGGGACAACGTGGGACAACGTGGGACAACGTGGGACAACGTGGGACAACGTGGGACAACGTGGGACAACGTGGGACAACGTGGCACAACGTGGGACAACGTGGGACATCGTGGGTCAACGTGGGACAACGTGGGACAACGTGGGACAACGTGGGACAACGTGGGACACCGTTGGACATCGTTGGACACCGTGGGACAACGTGGGACAACGTGGGACAACGTGGGACACCGTTGGACACCGTTGGACACCGTTGGACACCGTTGGACATCGTTGGACACCGTGGGACAACGTGGGACAACGTGGGACAACGTGGGAAACCATGGAACAACGTGGGACAACGTGGGACACCGTGGGACAACGTGGGACAACGTGGGACACCGTTGGACAACGTGGGACACCGTTGGACATCGTTGGACACCGTGCGACAACGTGGGACAACGTGGGACCACGTGGGACAACGTGGGACAACGTGGGACAACGTGGGACAACGTGGGACAACGTGGGACAACGTGGGACAACGTGGGACATCGTGGGACAACGTGGGACACCGTTGGACACCGTTGGACATCGTTGGACAACGTGGGACAACGTGGGACAACGTGGGACACCGTTGGACACCGTGGGACACCGTTGGACACCGTTGGACATCGTTGGACACCGTGGGACAACGTGGGACAACGTGGGACAACGTGGGACAACGTGGGACAACGTGGGACAACGTGGGACAACGTGGGACAACGTGGGACAACGTGGGACAACGTGGGACAACGTGGGACATCGTGGGACAACGTGGGACAACGTGGGACAACGTGGGACAACGTGGGACACCGTTGGACAACGTGGGACACCGTTGGACATCGTTGGACACCGTGCGACAACGTGGGACAACGTGGGACCACGTGGGACAACGTGGGACAACGTGGGACAACGTGGGACAACGTGGGACAACGTGGGACAACGTGGGACAACGTGGGACAACGTGGGACATCGTGGGACAACGTGGGACAACGTGGGACAACGTGGGACAACGTGGGACAACGTGGGACAACGTGGGACAACGTGGGACACCGTTGGACACCGTTGGACATCGTTGGACACCGTGGGACAACGTGGGACAACGTGGGACAACGTGGGACAACGTGGGACAACGTGGGACAACGTGGGACAACGTGGGACAACGTGGGACAACGTGGGACAACGTGGGACAACGTGGGACAACGTGGGACAACGTGGGACAACGTGGGACAACGTGGGACAACGTGGGACAACGTGGGACAACGTGGGACAACGTGGGACAACGTGGGACAACGTGGGACAACGTGGGACAACGTGGGACATCGTGGGACAACGTGGGACAACGTGGGACAACGTGGGACACCGTTGGACACCGTGGGACACCGTTGGACACCGTTGGACATCGTTGGACACCGTGGGACAACGTGGGACAACGTGGGACAACGTGGGACAACGTGGGACAACGTGGGACAACGTGGGACACCGTTGGACACCGTTGGACATCGTTGGACACCGTGGGACAACGTGGGACAACGTGGGACAACGTGGGACAACGTGGGACAACGTGGGACAACGTGGGACAACGTGGGACAACGTGGGACAACGTGGGACAACGTGGGACAACGTGGGACATCGTGGGACAACGTGGGACAACGTGGGACAACGTGGGACAACGTGGGACATCGTTGGACACCGTTGGACATCGTTGGACACCGTGGGACAACGTGGGACAACGTGGGACAACGTGGGACAACGTGGGACAACGTGGGACAACGTGGGACAACGTGGGACAACGTGGGACAACGTGGGACAACGTGGGAAAACGTGGGACAACGTGGGACAACGTGGGACAACGTGGGACAACGTGGGACATCGTGGGACAACGTGGGACAACGGGGGACAACGTGGGACATCGTGGGACAACGTGGGACAACGTGGGACAACGTGGGACAACGTGGGACAACGTGGGACACCGTTGGACACCGTTGGACACCGTTGGACACCGTTGGACATCGTTGGACACCGTGGGACAACGTGGGACAACGTGGGACAACGTGGGAAACCATGGAACAACGTGGGACAACGTGGGACACCGTTGGACATCGTTGGACATCGTTGGACACCGTGGGACAACGTGGGACAACGTGGGAAAACGTGGGACAACGTGGGACACCGTTGGACATCGTTGGACACCGTGGGACAACGTGGGACAACGTGGGACAACGTGGGACAACGTGGGACAACGTGGGACAACGTGGGACAACGTGGGACAACGTGGGACAACGTGGGACAACGTGGGACATCGTGGGACACCGTTGGACACCGTGGGACAACGTGGGACAACGTGGGACAACGTGGGACAACGTGGGACAACGTGGGACAACGTGGGACAACGTGGGACAACGTGGGACAACGTGGGACAACGTGGGACAACGTGGGACAACGTGGGACAACGTGGGACAACGCGGGACATCGTGGGACAACGTGGGACAACGTGGGACAACGTGGGACAACGTGGGACAACGTGGGACACCGTTGGACATCGTTGGACACCGTGGGACAACGTGGGACAACGTGGGACAACGTGGGACACCGTTGGACACCGTTGGACACCGTTGGACACCGTTGGACATCGTTGGACACCGTGGGACAACGTGGGACAACGTGGGACAACGTGGGAAACCATGGAACAACGTGGGACAACGTGGGACACCGTTGGACATCGTTGGACAACGTGGGACAACGTGGGACAACGTGGGACAACGTGGGACAACGTGGGACAACGTGGGACAACGTGGGACACCGTTGGACACCGTGGGACACCGTTGGACACCGTTGGACATCGTTGGACACCGTGGGACAACGTGGGACAACGTGGGACAACGTGGGACAACGTGGGACAACGTGGGACAACGTGGGACAACGTGGGACAACGTGGGACAACGTGGGACAACGTGGGACATCGTGGGACAACGTGGGACAACGTGGGACAACGTGGGACAACGTGGGACACCGTTGGACAACGTGGGACACCGTTGGACATCGTGGGACACCGTGCGACAACGTGGGACAACGTGGGACCACGTGGGACAACGTGGGACAACGTGGGACAACGTGGGACAACGTGGGACAACGTGGGACAACGTGGGACAACGTGGGACAACGTGGGACATCGTGGGACAACGTGGGACAACGTGGGACAACGTGGGACAACGTGGGACAACGTGGGACACCGTTGGACATCGTTGGACACCGTGGGACACCGTGGGACAACGTGGGACAACGTGGGACAACGTGGGACAACGTGGGACAACGTGGGACAACGTGGGACAACGTGGGACAACGTGGGACAACGTGGGACAACGTGGGACACCGTTGGACAACGTGGGACACCGTTGGACATCGTTGGACACCGTGGGACAACGTGGGACAACGTGGGACAACGTGGGACAACGTGGGACAACGTGGGACAACGTGGGACAACGTATGACAACGTGGGACACCGTTGGACACCGTGGGACACCGTTGGACACCGTTGGACATCGTTGGACAACGTGGGACAACATGGGACAACGTGGGACAACGTGGGACAACGTGGGACATCGTTGGACACCGTGCGACAACGTGGGACAACGTGGGACCACGTGGGACAACGTGGGACAACGTGGGACAACGTGGGACAACGTGGGACAACGTGGGACAACGTGGGACAACGTGGGACATCGTGGGACAACGTGGGACACCGTTGGACACCGTTGGACATCGTTGGACAACGTGGGACAACGTGGGACAACGTGGGACACCGTTGGACACCGTGGGACACCGTTGGACACCGTTGGACATCGTTGGACACCGTGGGACAACGTGGGACAACGTGGGACAACGTGGGACAACGTGGGACAACGTGGGACAACGTGGGACAACGTGGGACAACGTGGGACACCGTTGGACATCGTTGGACACCGTGGGACACCGTGGGACAACGTGGGACAACGTGGGACAACGTGGGACAACGTGGGAAACCATGGAACAACGTGGGACAACGTGGGACACCGTTGGACATCGTTGGACAACGTGGGACAACGTGGGACAACGTGGGACAACGTGGGACAACGTGGGACACCGTTGGACACCGTTGGACATCGTTGGACACCGTGGGACAACGTGGGACAACGTGGGACAACGTGGGACAACGTGGGACAACGTGGGACAACGTGGGACAACGTGGGACAACGTGGGACAACGTGGGACAACGTGGGACAACGTGGGACAACGTGGGACAACGTGGGACAACGTGGGACACCGTTGGACGACGTGGGACACCGTTGGACATCGTTGGACACCGTGGGATAACGTGGGACAACGTGGGACAACGTGGGACAACGTGGGACAACGTGGGACAACGTGGGACAACGTGGGACAACGTGGGACATCGTGGGACAACGTGGGACAACGTGGGACAACGTGGGACAACGTGGGACAACGTGGGACACCGTTGGACATCGTTGGACACCGTGGGACACCGTGGGACAACGTGGGACAACGTGGGACACCGTTGGACATCGTTGGACACCGTGGGACACCGTGGGACAACGTGGGACAACGTGGGACAACGTGGGACAACGTGGGACAACGTGGGAAACCATGGAACAACGTGGGACAACGTGGGACACCGTTGGACATCGTTGGACACCGTGGGACAACGTGGGACAACGTGGGACAACGTGGGACAACGTGGGACAACGTGGGACAACGTGGGACAACGTGGGACAACGTGGGACAACGTGGGACAACGTGGGACAACGTGGGACAACGTGGGACAACGTGGGACAACGTGGGACAACGTGGGACAACGTGGGACAACGTGGGACACCGTTGGACACCGTGGGACACCGTTGGACACCGTTGGACATCGTTGGACACCGTGGGACAACGTGGGACAACGTGGGACAACGTGGGACAACGTGGGACAACGTGGGACAACGTGGGACACCGTTGGACACCGTTGGACATCGTTGGACACCGTGGGACAACGTGGGACAACGTGGGACAACGTGGGACAACGTGGGACAACGTGGGACAACGCGGGACAACGTGGGACAACGTGGGACAACGTGGGACAACGTGGGACAACGTGGGACATCGTGGGACAACGTGGGACAACGTGGGACAACGTGGGACAACGTGGGACATCGTTGGACACCGTTGGACATCGTTGGACACCGTGGGACAACGTGGGACAACGTGGGACAACGTGGGACAACGTGGGACAACGTGGGACAACGTGGGACAACGTGGGACAACGTGGGACAACGTGGGACAACGTGGGAAAACGTGGGACAACGTGGGACAACGTGGGACAACGTGGGACAACGTGGGACATCGTGGGACAACGTGGGACAACGGGGGACAACGTGGGACATCGTGGGACAACGTGGGACAACGTGGGACAACGTGGGACAACGTGGGACAACGTGGGACACCGTTGGACACCGTTGGACACCGTTGGACACCGTTGGACATCGTTGGACACCGTGGGACAACGTGGGACAACGTGGGACAACGTGGGAAACCATGGAACAACGTGGGACAACGTGGGACACCGTTGGACATCGTTGGACATCGTTGGACACCGTGGGACAACGTGGGACAACGTGGGAAAACGTGGGACAACGTGGGACACCGTTGGACATCGTTGGACACCGTGGGACAACGTGGGACAACGTGGGACCACGTGGGACAACGTGGGACAACGTGGGACAACGTGGGACAACGTGGGACAACGTGGGACAACATGGGACAACGTGGGACATCGTGGGACACCGTTGGACACCGTGGGACAACGTGGGACAACGTGGGACAACGTGGGACAACGTGGGACAACGTGGGACAACGTGGGACAACGTGGGACAACGTGGGACAACGTGGGACAACGTGGGACAACGTGGGACAACGTGGGACAACGTGGGACAACGCGGGACATCGTGGGACAACGTGGGACAACGTGGGACAACGTGGGACAACGTGGGACAACGTGGGACACCGTTGGACATCGTTGGACACCGTGGGACAACGTGGGACAACGTGGGACAACGTGGGACACCGTTGGACACCGTTGGACACCGTTGGACACCGTTGGACATCGTTGGACACCGTGGGACAACGTGGGACAACGTGGGACAACGTGGGAAACCATGGAACAACGTGGGACAACGTGGGACACCGTTGGACATCGTTGGACAACGTGGGACAACGTGGGACAACGTGGGACAACGTGGGACAACGTGGGACAACGTGGGACAACGTGGGACACCGTTGGACACCGTGGGACACCGTTGGACACCGTTGGACATCGTTGGACACCGTGGGACAACGTGGGACAACGTGGGACAACGTGGGACAACGTGGGACAACGTGGGACAACGTGGGACAACGTGGGACAACGTGGGACAACGTGGGACAACGTGGGACATCGTGGGACAACGTGGGACAACGTGGGACAACGTGGGACAACGTGGGACACCGTTGGACAACGTGGGACACCGTTGGACATCGTTGGACACCGTGCGACAACGTGGGACAACGTGGGACCACGTGGGACAACGTGGGACAACGTGGGACAACGTGGGACAACGTGGGACAACGTGGGACAACGTGGGACAACGTGGGACAACGTGGGACATCGTGGGACAACGTGGGACAACGTGGGACAACGTGGGACAACGTGGGACAACGTGGGACACCGTTGGACATCGTTGGACACCGTGGGACACCGTGGGACAACGTGGGACAACGTGGGACAACGTGGGACAACGTGGGACAACGTGGGACAACGTGGGACAACGTGGGACAACGTGGGACAACGTGGGACAACGTGGGACACCGTTGGACAACGTGGGACACCGTTGGACATCGTTGGACACCGTGGGACAACGTGGGACAACGTGGGACAACGTGGGACAACGTGGGACAACGTGGGACAACGTGGGACAACGTATGACAACGTGGGACACCGTTGGACACCGTGGGACACCGTTGGACACCGTTGGACATCGTTGGACACCGTGGGACAACGTGGGACAACGTGGGACAACGTGGGACAACGTGGGACAACGTGGGACAACGTGGGACAACGTGGGACAACATGGGACAACGTGGGACAACGTGGGACAACGTGGGACATCGTGGGACAACGTGGGACAACGTGGGACAACGTGGGACAACGTGGGACACCGTTGGACATCGTTGGACACCGTGGGACAACGTGGGACAACGTGGGACAACGTGGGAAACCATGGAACAACGTGGGACAACGTGGGACACCGTTGGACATCGTTGGACAACGTGGGACAACGTGGGACAACGTGGGACAACGTGGGACAACGTGGGACAACGTGGGACACCGTTGGACACCGTGGGACACCGTTGGACACCGTTGGACATCGTTGGACACCGTGGGACAACGTGGGACAACGTGGGACAACGTGGGACAACGTGGGACAACGTGGGACAACGTGGGACAACGTGGGACAACGTGGGACAACGTGGGACAACGTGGGACATCGTGGGACAACGTGGGACAACGTGGGACAACGTGGGACAACGTGGGACACCGTTGGACATCGTTGGACACCGTGGGACAACGTGGGACAACGTGGGACAACGTGGGACAACGTGGGACAACGTGGGACAACGTGGGACAACGTGGGACAACGTGGGACAACGTGGGACAACGTGGGACAACGTGGGACATCGTGGGACAACGTGGGACAACGTGGGACAACGTGGGACAACGTGGGACACCGTTGGACATCGTTGGACACCGTGGGACAACGTGGGACAACGTGGGACAACGTGGGAAACCATGGAACAACGTGGGACAACGTGGGACACCGTTGGACATCGTTGGACAACGTGGGACAACGTGGGACAACGTGGGACAACGTGGGACAACGTGGGACAACGTGGGACACCGTTGGACACCGTGGGACACCGTTGGACACCGTTGGACATCGTTGGACACCGTGGGACAACGTGGGACAACGTGGGACAACGTGGGACAACGTGGGACAACGTGGGACAACGTGGGACAACGTGGGACAACGTGGGACAACGTGGGACAACGTGGGACAACGTGGGACAACGTGGGACAACGTGGGACAACGTGGGACAACGTGGGACATCGTGGGACAACGTGGGACAACGTGGGACAACGTGGGACAACGTGGGACACCGTTGGACAACGTGGGACACCGTTGGACATCGTTGGACACCGTGGGACAACGTGGGACAACGTGGGACCACGTGGGACAACGTGGGACAACGTGGGACAACGTGGGACAACGTGGGACAACGTGGGACAACGTGGGACAACGTGGGACATCGTGGGACAACGTGGGACAACGTGGGACAACGTGGGACAACGTGGGACAACGTGGGACACCGTTGGACATCGTTGGACACCGTGGGACACCGTGGGACAACGTGGGACAACGTGGGACAACGTGGGACAACGTGGGACAACGTGGGACACCGTGGAACAACGTGGGACAACGTGGGACACCGTTGGACATCGTTGGACAACGTGGGACAACGTGGGACAACGTGGGACAACGTGGGACAACGTGGGACAACGTGGGACAACGTGGGACACCGTTGGACACCGTGGGACACCGTTGGACACCGTTGGACATCGTTGGACACCGTGGGACAACGTGGGACAACGTGGGACACCGTTGGACACCGTTGGACAACGTGGGACATCGTGGGACAACGTGGGACAACGTGGGACAACGTGGGACAACGTGGGACACCGTTGGACACCGTGGGACACCGTTGGACACCGTTGGACACCGTTGGACATCGTTGGACATCGTTGGACATCGTGGGACACCGTTGGACATCGTGGGACAACGTGGGACAACGTGGGACAACGTGGGACAACGTGGGAAACCATGGAACAACGTGGGACAACGTGGGACAACGTTGGACACCGTTGGACAACGTGGGACATCGTGGGACAACGTGGGACAACGTGGGACAACGTGGGACAACGTGGGACACCGTTGGACATCGTTGGACACCGTGGGACACCGTGGGACAACGTGGGACAACGTGGGACAACGTGGGACAACGTGGGACAACGTGGGAAACCATGGAACAACGTGGGACAACGTGGGACACCGTTGGACACCGTGGGACACCGTTGGACACCGTCGGACACCGTTGGACATCGTTGGACATCGTTGGACATCGTGGGACACCGTTGGACATCGTTGGACATCGTTGGACACCGTTGGACATCGTTGGACACCGTTGGACATCGTTGGACATCGTTGGACATCGTGGGACACCGTTGGACATCGTTGGACATCGTTGGACACCGTTGGACATCGTTGGACATCGTTGGACATCGTTGGACACCGTTGGACACCGTTGGACACCGTTGGACATCGTTGGACACCGTGGGACAACGTGGGACAACGTGGGACAACGTGGGACAACGTGGGACAACGTGGGACAACGTGGGACATCGTGGGACAACGTGGGACAACGTGGGACAACGTGGGACAACGTGGGACAACGTGGGACACCGTTGGACACCGTGGGACACCGTTGGACACCGTTGGACATCGTTGGACACCGTGGGACAACGTGGGACAACGTGGGACAACGTGGGACAACGTGGGACAACGTGGGACAACGTGGGACAACGTGGGACGACGTGGGACAACGTGGGACAACGTGGGACATCGTGGGACAACGTGGGACAACGTGGGACAACGTGGGACAACGTGGGACATCGTTGGACACCGTTGGACATCGTTGGACACCGTGGGACAACGTGGGACAACGTGGGACAACGTGGGACAACGTGGGACAACGTGGGACAACGTGGGACAACGTGGGACAACGTGGGACAACGTGGGACAACGTGGGACAACGTGGGACATCGTGGGACAACGTGGGACAACGTGGGACAACGTGGGACATCGTGGGACAACGTGGGACAACGTGGGACAACGTGGGACAACGTGGGACAACGTGGGACACCGTTGGACACCGTTGGACACCGTTGGACACCGTTGGACATCGTTGGACACCGTGGGACAACGTGGGACAACGTGGGACAACGTGGGAAACCATGGAACAACGTGGGACAACGTGGGACACCGTTGGACATCGTTGGACTTCGTTGGACACCGTGGGACAACGTGGGACAACGTCGGAAAACGTGGGACAACGTGGGACAACGTGGGACATCGTGGGACAACGTGGGACAACGTGGGACAACGTGGGACAACGTGGGACAACGTGGGACAACGTGGGACAACGTGGGACACCGTTGGACATCGTTGGACACCGTGGGACAACGTGGGACAACGTGGGACAACGTGGGACACCGTTGGACACCGTTGGACACCGTTGGACACCGTTGGACATCGTTGGACACCGTGGGACAACGTGGGACAACGTGGGACAACGTGGGAAACCATGGAACAACGTGGGACAACGTGGGACACCGTTGGACATCGTTGGACAACGTGGGACAACGTGGGACAACGTGGGACAACGTGGGACAACGTGGGACAACGTGGGACAACGTGGGACACCGTTGGACACCGTGGGACACCGTTGGACACCGTTGGACATCGTTGGACACCGTGGGACAACGTGGGACAACGTGGGACAACGTGGGACAACGTGGGACAACGTGGGACAACGTGGGACAACGTGGGACAACGTGGGACAACGTGGGACAACGTGGGACAACGTGGGACATCGTGGGACAACGTGGGACAACGTGGGACAACGTGGGACAACGTGGGACACCGTTGGACAACGTGGGACACCGTTGGACATCGTTGGACACCGTGGGACAATGTGGGACAACGTGGGACCACGTGGGACAACGTGGGACAACGTGGGACAACGTGGGACAACGTGGGACAACGTGGGACAACGTGGGACAACGTGGGACATCGTGGGACAACGTGGGACAACGTGGGACAACGTGGGACAACGTGGGACAACGTCGGACACCGTTGGACATCGTTGGACACCGTGGGACACCGTGGGACAACGTGGGACAACGTGGGACAACGTGGGACAACGTGGGACACCGTTGGACACCGTGGGACACCGTTGGACACCGTTGGACATCGTTGGACACCGTGGGACAACGTGGGACAACGTGGGACAACGTGGGACAACGTGGGACAACGTGGGACAACGTGGGACAACGTGGGACACCGTTGGACATCGTTGGACATCGTTGGACATCGTGGGACACCGTTGGACATCGTTGGACATCGTTGGACACCGTTGGACACCGTTGGACAACGTGGGACATCGTGGGACAACGTGGGACAACGTGGGACAACGTGGGACAACGTGGGACACCGTTGGACACCGTGGGACACCGTTGGACACCGTTGGACACCGTTGGACATCGTTGGACATCGTTGGACATCGTGGGACACCGTTGGACATCGTTGGACATCGTTGGACACCGTTGGACATCGTTGGACACCGTTGGACATCGTTGGACATCGTTGGACATCGTTGGACACCGTTGGACATCGTTGGACATCGTTGGACATCGTTGGACACCGTTGGACACCGTTGGACACCGTTGGACATCGTTGGACACCGTGGGACAACGTGGGACAACGTGGGACAACGTGGGACAACGTGGGACGACGTGGGACAATGTGGGACATCGTGGGACAACGTGGGACAACGTGGGACAACGTGGGACAACGTGGGACAACGTGGGACACCGTTGGACACCGTGGGACACCGTTGGACACCGTTGGACATCGTTGGACACCGTGGGACAACGTGGGACAACGTGGGACAACGTGGGACAACGTGGGACAACGTGGGACAACGTGGGACAACGTGGGACATCGTGGGACAACGTGGGACAACGTGGGACAACGTGGGACAACGTGGGACAACGTGGGACACCGTTGGACATCGTTGGACACCGTGGGACAACGTGGGACAACGTGGGACAACGTGGGACACCGTTGGACACCGTTGGACACCGTTGGACACCGTTGGACATCGTTGGACACCGTGGGCAACGTGGGACAACGTGGGACAACGTGGGAAACCATGGAACAACGTGGGACAACGTGGGACACCGTTGGACATCGTTGGACAACGTGGGACAACGTGGGACAACGTGGGACAACGTGGGACAACGTGGGACAACGTGGGACAACGTGGGACAACGTGGGACAACGTGGGACACCGTTGGACACCGTGGGACACCGTGGGACACCGTTGGACATCGTTGGACACCGTGGGACAACGTGGGACAACGTGGGACAACGTGGGACAACGTGGGACAACGTGGGACAACGTGGGACAACGTGGGACAACGTGGGACAACGTGGGACAACGTGGGACAACGTGGGACAACGTGGGACATCGAGGGACAACGTGGGACAACGTGGGACAACGTGGGACAACGTGGGACACCGTTGGACAACGTGGGACACCGTTGGACATCGTTGGACACCGTGGGACAACGTGGGACAACGTGGGACCACGTGGGACAACGTGGGACAACGTGGGACAACGTGGGACAACGTGGGACACCGTTGGACATCGTTGGACATCGTTGGACATCGTGGGACACCGTTGGACATCGTTGGACATCGTTGGACACCGTTGGACACCGTTGGACAACGTGGGACATCGTGGGACAACGTGGGACAACGTGGGACAACGTGGGACAACGTGGGACACCGTTGGACACCGTGGGACACCGTTGGACACCGTTGGACACCGTTGGACATCGTTGGACATCGTTGGACATCGTGGGACACCGTTGGACATCGTTGGACATCGTTGGACACCGTTGGACATCGTTGGACACCGTTGGACATCGTTGGACATCGTTGGACATCGTTGGACACCGTTGGACATCGTTGGACATCGTTGGACATCGTTGGACACCGTTGGACACCGTTGGACACCGTTGGACATCGTTGGACACCGTGGGACAACGTGGGACAACGTGGGACAACGTGGGACAACGTGGGACAACGTGGGACAATGTGGGACATCGTGGGACAACGTGGGACAACGTGGGACAACGTGGGACAACGTGGGACAACGTGGGACACCGTTGGACACCGTGGGACACCGTTGGACACCGTTGGACATCGTTGGACACCGTGGGACAACGTGGGACAACGTGGGACAACGTGGGACAACGTGGGACAACGTGGGACAACGTGGGACAACGTGGGACATCGCGGGACAACGTGGGACAACGTGGGACAACGTGGGACAACGTGGGACAACGTGGGACACCGTTGGACATCGTTGGACACCGTGGGACAACGTGGGACAACGTGGGACAACGTGGGACACCGTTGGACACCGTTGGACACCGTTGGACACCGTTGGACATCGTTGGACACCGTGGGCAACGTGGGACAACGTGGGACAACGTGGGAAACCATGGAACAACGTGGGACAACGTGGGACACCGTTGGACATCGTTGGACAACGTGGGACAACGTGGGACAACGTGGGACAACGTGGGACAACGTGGGACAACGTGGGACAACGTGGGACACCGTTGGACACCGTGGGACACCGTTGGACACCGTTGGACATCGTTGGACACCGTGGGACAACGTGGGACAACGTGGGACAACGTGGGACAACGTGGGACAACGTGGGACAACGTGGGACAACGTGGGACAACGTGGGACAACGTGGGACATCGAGGGACAACGTGGGACAACGTGGGACAACGTGGGAAACCATGGAACAACGTGGGACAACGTGGGACACCGTTGGACATCGTTGGACAACGTGGGACAACGTGGGACAACGTGGGACAACGTGGGACAACGTGGGACAACGTGGGACAACGTGGGACACCGTTGGACACCGTGGGACACCGTGGGACACCGTTGGACATCGTTGGACACCGTGGGACAACGTGGGACAACGTGGGACAACGTGGGACAACGTGGGACAACGTGGGACAACGTGGGACAACGTGGGACAACGTGGGACAACGTGGGACAACGTGGGACAACGTAGGACAACGTGGGACAACGTGGGACACCGTTGGGCATCGTTGGACACCGTGGGACAACGTGGGACAACGTGGGACAACGTGGGACAACGTGGGACAACGTGGGACACCGTTGGACATCGTTGGACATCGTTGGACATCGTGGGACACCGTTGGACATCGTTGGACATCGTTGGACACCGTTGGACACCGTTGGACACCGTGGGACAACGTGGGACAACGTGGGACAACGTGGGACAACGTGGGACAACGTGGGACAACGTGGGACAACGTGGGACAACGTGGGACAACGTGGGACAACGTGGGACAACGTGGGACAACGTGGGACAACGTGGGACAACGTGGTACAACGTGGGACAACGTGGGACAACGTGGGACAACGTGGGACAACGTGGGACAATGTGGGACAACGTCGGACACCGTTGGACATCGTTGGACACCGTGGGACACCGTGGGACAACGTGGGACAACGTGGGACAACGTGGGACAACGTGGGACACCGTTGGACACCGTGGGACACCGTTGGACACCGTTGGACATCGTTGGACACCGTGGGACAACGTGGGACAACGTGGGACAACGTGGGACAACGTGGGACAACGTGGGACAACGTGGGACAACGTGGGACACCGTTGGACATCGTTGGACATCGTTGGACATCGTGGGACACCGTTGGACATCGTTGGACATCGTTGGACACCGTTGGACACCGTTGGACAACGTGGGACATCGTGGGACAACGTGGGACAACGTGGGACAACGTGGGACAACGTGGGACACCGTTGGACACCGTGGGACACCGTTGGACACCGTTGGACACCGTTGGACATCGTTGGACATCGTTGGACATCGTGGGACACCGTTGGACATCGTTGGACATCGTTGGACACCGTTGGACATCGTTGGACACCGTTGGACATCGTTGGACATCGTTGGACATCGTTGGACACCGTTGGACATCGTTGGACATCGTTGGACATCGTTGGACACCGTTGGACACCGTTGGACACCGTTGGACATCGTTGGACACCGTGGGACAACGTGGGACAACGTGGGACAACGTGGGACAACGTGGGACAACGTGGGACAATGTGGGACATCGTGGGACAACGTGGGACAACGTGGGACAACGTGGGACAACGTGGGACAACGTGGGACACCGTTGGACACCGTGGGACACCGTTGGACACCGTTGGACATCGTTGGACACCGTGGGACAACGTGGGACAACGTGGGACAACGTGGGACAACGTGGGACAACGTGGGACAACGTGGGACAACGTGGGACAACGTGGGACATCGTGGGACAACGTGGGACAACGTGGGACAACGTGGTACAACGTGGGACAACGTGGGATACCGTTGGACATCGTTGGACACCGTGGGACAACGTGGGACAACGTGGGACAACGTGGGACACCGTTGGACACCGTTGGACACCGTTGGACACCGTTGGACATCGTTGGACACCGTGGGACAACGTGGGACAACGTGGGACAACGTGGGAAACCATGGAACAACGTGGGACAACGTGGGACACCGTTGGACATCGTTGGACAACGTGGGACAACGTGGGACAACGTGGGACAACGTGGGACAACGTGGGACACCGTTGGACACCGTGGGACACCGTTGGACACCGTTGGACATCGTTGGACACCGTGGGACAACGTGGGACAACGTGGGACAACGTGGCACAACGTGGGACAACGTGGGACAACGTGGGACAACGTGGGACAACGTGGGACAACGTGGGACAACGTGGGACAACGTGGGACATCGTGGGACAACGTGGGACAACGTGGGACAACGTGGGACAACGTGGGACACCGTTGGACAACGTGGGACACCGTTGGACATCGTTGGACACCGTGGGACAACGTGGGACAACGTGGGACAACGTGGGACAACGTGGGACAACGTGGGACATCGTGGCACAACGTGGGACAACGTGGGACAACGTGGGACAACGTGGGACAACGTGGGACACCGTTGGACATCGTTGGACATCGTTGGACATCGTGGGACACCGTTGGACATCGTTGGACATCGTTGGACACCGTTGGACACCGTGGGACAACGTGGGACAACGTGGGACAACGTGGGACAACGTGGGAAACCATGGAACAACGTGGGACAACGTGGGACACCGTTGGACATCGTTGGACAACGTGGGACAACGTCGGACAACGTGGGACAACGTGGGACAACGTGGGACATCGTGGGACAACGTGGGACATCGTGGGACAACGTGGGACAACGTGGGACAACGTGGGACAACGTGGGACAACGTGGGACACCGTTGGACAACGTGGGAGACCGTTGGACATCGTTGGACACCGTGGGACAACGTGGGACAACGTGGGACAACGTGGGACACCGTTGGACACCGTTGGACATCGTTGGACATCGTTGGACATCGTGGGACACCGTTGGACATCGTTGGACACCGTTGGACATCGTTGGACACCGTTGGACATCGTTGGACACCGTGGGACAACGTGGGACAACGTGGGACACCGTTGGACAACGTGGGACAACGTGGGACAACGTGGGACATCGTGGGACAACGTGGGACAACATGGGACAACGTGGGACAACGTGGGACAACGTGGGACAACGTGGGACAACGTGGGACAACGTGGGACAACGTGGGACAACGTGGGACAACGTGGGACACCGTTGGACACCGTTGGACACCGTTGGACATCGTTGGACACCGTTGGACACCGTTGGACACCGTTGGACACCGTGGGACAACGTGGGACAACGTGGGACAACGTGGGACAACGTGGGACACCGTTGGACACCGTGGGACAACGTGGGACAACGTGGGACAACGTGGGACAACGTGGGACAACGTGGGACAACGTGGGACAACGTGGGACAACGTGGGACAACGTGGGACAACGTGGGACAACGTGGGACACCGTTGGACATCGTTGGACACCGTGGGACAACGTGGGACAACGTGGGACACCGTTGGACACCGTTGGACATCGTTGGACATCGTTGGACATCGTGGGACACCGTTGGACATCGTTGGACATCGTTGGACACCGTTGGACATCGTTGGACATCGTTGGACATCGTTGGACACCGTTGGACACCGTTGGACACCGTTGGACACCGTTGGACATCGGTGGACATCGTGGGACACCGTTGGACACCGTTGGACATCGTTGGACATCGTTGGACACCGTTGGACACCGTTGGACACCGTTGGACACCGTGGGACAACGTGGGACAACGTGGGACAACGTGGGACAACGTGGGACAACGTGGGACAACGTGGGACAACGTGGGACAACGTGGGACAACGTGGGACAACGTGGGACAACGTGGGACACCGTTGGACACCGTGGGACACCGTTGGACACCGTTGGACATCGTTGGACACCGTGGGACAACGTGGGACAACGTGGGAAACCATGGAACAACGTGGGACAACGTGGGACAACGTGGGACAACGTGGGACAACGTGGGACACCGTTGGACATCGTTGGACACCGTTGGACATCGGTGGACATCGTGGGACAACGCGGGAATCCATGGAACAACGTGGGACAACGTGGGACAACGTGGGACAACATGGGACAACGTGGGACAACGTGGGACACCGTTGGACATCGTTGGACAACGTGGGACATCGTGGGACAACGTGGGACAACGTGGGACAACGTGGGACAACGTGGGACACCGTTGGACACCGTGGGACACCGTTGGACACCGTTGGACACCGTTGGACACCGTTGGACACCGTGGGACAACGTGGGACAACGTGGGACAACGTGGGACAACATGGGACAACGTGGGACAACGTGGGACAACGTGGGACAACGTGGGACACCGTTGGACACCGTGGGACACCGTTGGACACCGTGGGACACCGTTGGACAACGTGGGACAACGTGGGACAACGTGGGACAACGTGGGACAACGTGGGACAACGTGGGACAACGTGGGACAACGTGGGACAACGTGGGACACCGTTGGACACCGTGGGACACCGTTGGACAACGTGGGACAACGTGGGACAACGTGGGACAACGTGGGACAACGTGGGACACCGTTGGACACCGTGGGACACCGTTGGACACCGTTGGACATCGTTGGACACCGTGGGACAACGTGGGACAACGTGGGAAACCATGGAACAACGTGGGACAACGTGGGACAACGTGGGACAACGTGGGACAACGTGGGACACCGTTGGACATCGTTGGACACCGTGGGACAACGTGGGACAACGTGGGACACCGTTGGACACCGTTGGACATCGTTGGACACCGTTGGACACCGTGGGACAACGTGGGACAACGTGGGACAACGTGGGACAACGTGGGACAACGTAGGACAACGTGGGACAACGTGGGACACCGTTGGACATCGTTGGACAACGTGGGACATCGTGGGACAACGTGGGACAACGTGGGACAACGTGGGACAACGTGGGACACCGTTGGACACCGTGGGACACCGTTGGACACCGTTGGACACCGTGGGACACCGTTGGACACCGTTGGACATCGTTGGACACCGTTGGACACCGTTGGACACCGTTGGACACCGTGGGACAACGTGGGACAACGTGGGACAACGTGGGACAACGTGGGACAACGTGGGACATCGTGGGACAACGTGGGACAACGTGGGACAACGTGGGACAACGTGGGACACCGTGGGACACCGTTGGACACCGTTGGACATCGTTGGACACCGTGGGACAACGTGGGACAACGTGGGACACCGTTGGACAACGTGGGACAAAGTGGGACAACGTGGGACAACGCGGGACACCGTTGGACACCGTTGGACATCGTTGGACACCGTTGGACACCGTGGGACAACGTGGGACAACGTGGGACAACGTGGGACAACGTGGGACAACGTGGGACAACGTGGGACAACGTGGGACAACGTGGGACAACGTGGGACAACGTAGGACAACGTGGGACAACGTGGGACACCGTTGGACATCGTTGGACACCGTGGGACAACGTGGGACAACGTGGGACAACGTGGGACAACGTGGGACAACGTGGGACAACGTGGGACAACGTGGGACAACGTGGGACAACGTGGGACAACGTGGGACAACGTGGGACAACGTGGGACACCGTTGGACATCGTTGGACACCGTGGGACAACGTGGGACACCGTTGGACACCGTTGGACACCGTTGGACACCGTGGGACAACGTGGGACAACGTGGGACAACGTGGGACAACGTGGGACAACGTGGGACAACGTGGGACAACGTGGGACAACGTGGGACAACGTGGGACAACGTAGGACAACGTGGGACAACGTGGGACACCGTTGGACATCGTTGGACACCGTGGGACAACGTGGGACAACGTGGGACAACGTGGGACAACGTGGGACAACGTGGGACAACGTGGGACAACGTGGGACAACGTGGGACAACGTAGGACAACGTGGGACAACGTGGGACACCGTTGGACATCGTTGGACACCGTGGGACAACGTGGGACAACGTGGGACAACGTGGGACAACGTGGGACAACGTGGGACAACGTGGGACACCGTTGGACAACGTGGGACAACGTGGGACAACGTGGGACAACGTGGGACACCGTTGGACACCGTTGGACATCGTTGGACACCGTTGGACAGCGTGGGACAACGTGGGACAACGTGGGACAACGTGGGACAACGTGGGACAACGTGGGACAACGTGGGACAACGTGGGACAACGTGGGACAACGTGGGACAACGTGGGACAACGTGGGACAACGTAGGACAACGTGGGACAACGTGGGACACCGTTGGACATCGTTGGACACCGTGGGACAACGTGGGACAACGTGGGACAACGTGGACAACGTGGGACAACGTGGGACAACGTGGGACAACGTGGGACAACGTGGGACAACGTGGGACAACGTAGGACAACGTGGGACAACGTGGGACACCGTTGGACATCGTTGGACACCGTGGGACAACGTGGGACAACGTGGGACAACGTGGGACAACGTGGGACAACGTGGGACAACGTGGGACACCGTTGGACAACGTGGGACACCGTTGGACATCGTTGGACACCGTGGGACAACGTGGGACACCGTGGGCCAACGTGGGACACCGTTGGACACCGTTGGACATCGTTGGACATCGTTGGACATCGTGGGACACCGTTGGACATCGTTGGACACCGTTGGACACCGTTGGACAACGTGGGACAACGTGGGACAACGTGGGACACCGTTGGACATCGTTGGACACCGTGGGACAACGTGGGACAACGTGGGACAACGTGGGACAACGTGGGACAACGTGGGACAACGTGGGACAACGTGGGACAACGTGGGACAACGTGGGACAACGTGGGACAACGTGGGACAACGTGGGACAACGTGGGACAACGTGGGACAACGTGGGACAACGTGGGACAACGTGGGACAACGTGGGACAACGTGGGACATCGTGGGACAACGTGGGACAACGTGGGACAACGTGGGACACCGTTGGACACCGTGGGACAACGTGGGACAACGTGGGACAACGTGGGACAACGTGGGACAACGTGGGACAACGTGGGACAACGTGGGACATCGTGGGACAACGTGGGACAACGTGGGACAACGTGGGACAACGTGGGACAACGTGGGACACCGTTGCACAACGTGGGACACCGTTGGACATCGTTGGACACCGTGGGACAACGTGGGACAACGTGGGACAACGTGGGACACCGTTGGACACCGTTGGACATCGTTGGACATCGTTGGACATCGTGGGACACCGTTGGACATCGTTGGACACCGTTGGACACCGTTGGACAACGTGGGACAACGTGGGACAACGTGGGACACCGTTGGACATCGTTGGACACCGTGGGACAACGTGGGACAACGTGGGACAACGTGGGACAACGTGGGACAACGTGGGACAACGTGGGACAACGTGGGACAACGTGGGACAACGTGGGACAACGTGGGACAACGTGGGACAACGTGGGACAACGTGGGACAACGTGGGACAACGTGGGACAACGTGGGACATCGTGGGACACCGTTGGACATCGTTGGACACCGTGGGACAACGTGGGACAACGTGGGACAACGTGGGACAACGTGGGACAACGTGGGACAACGTGGGACAACGTGGGACAACGTGGGACATCGTGGGACAACGTGGGACAACGTGGGACAACGTGGGACAACATGGGACAACGTGGGACAACGTGGGACAACGTGGGACACCGTTGGACACCGTTGGACATCGTTGGACACCGTTGGACATCGTTGGACACCGTTGGACATCGTTGGACACCGTGGGACAACGTGGGACAACGTGGGAAACCATGGCACAACGTGGGACAACGTGGGACAACGTGGGACAACGTGGGACAACGTGGGACAACGTGGGACAACGTGGGACAACGTGGGACAACGTGGGACAACGTGGGACAACGTGGGACAACGTGGGACAACGTGGGACAACGTGGGACAACGTGGGACAACGTGGGACAACGTGGGACATCGTGGGACAACGTGGGACAACGTGGGACAACGTGGGACAACGTGGGACAACGTGGGACAACGTGGGACAACGTGGGAGATCGTGGGAGAACGTGGGACAAGGTGGGAGAACGTGGGACAACGTGGGACAACGTGGGACAACGTGGGACAACGTGGGACAACGTGGGACAACGTGGGACAACGTGGGACATCGTGGGACAACGTGGGACAACGTGGGACAACGTGGGACAACGTGGGACAACGTGGGACACCGTTGGACAACGTGGGACACCGTTGGACATCGTTGGACACCGTGGGACAACGTGGGACAACGTGGGACAACGTGGGACACCGTTGGACACCGTTGGACATCGTTGGACATCGTTGGACATCGTGGGACACCGTTGGACATCGTTGGACACCGTTGGACACCGTTGGACAACGTGGGACAACGTGGGACAACGTGGGACACCGTTGGACATCGTTGGACACCGTGGGACAACGTGGGACAACGTGGGACAACGTGGGACAACGTGGGACAACGTGGGACAACGTGGGACAACGTGGGACAACGTGGGACAACGTGGGACAACGTGGGACAACGTGGGACAACGTGGGACAACGTGGGACAACGTGGGACAACGTGGGACAACGTGGGACAACGTGGGACAACGTGGGACAACGTGGGACAACGTGGGACATCGTGGGACAACGTGGGACAACGTGGGACAACGTGGGACACCGTTGGACACCGTGGGACAACGTGGGACAACGTGGGACAACGTGGGACAACGTGGGACAACGTGGGACAACGTGGGACAACGTGGGACATCGTGGGACAACGTGGGACAACGTGGGACAACGTGGGACAACGTGGGACAACGTGGGACATCGTGGGACAACGTGGGACAACGTGGGACAACGTGGGACAACATGGGACAACGTGGGACAACGTGGGACAACGTGGGACAACGTGGGACATCGTGGGACAACGTGGGACAACGTGGGACAACGTGGGACACCGTTGGACACCGTGGGACAACGTGGGACAACGTGGGACAACGTGGGACAACGTGGGACAACGTGGGACAACGTGGGACAACGTGGGACAACGTGGGACATCGTGGGACAACGTGGGACAACGTGGGACAACGTGGGACAACATGGGACAACGTGGGACAACGTGGGACAACGTGGGACACCGTTGGACACCGTTGGACATCGTTGGACACCGTTGGACATCGTTGGACACCGTTGGACATCGTTGGACACCGTGGGACAACGTGGGACAACGTGGGAAACCATGGAACAACGTGGGACAACGTGGGACAACGTGGGACAACGTGGGACAACGTGGGACACCGTTGGACATCGTTGGACACCGTGGGACAACGTGGGACAACGTGGGACAACGTGGGACAACGTGGGACACCGTTGGACACCGTTGGACATCGTTGGACATCGTTGGACATCGTGGGACACCGTTGGACATCGTTGGACATCGTTGGACACCGTTGGACATCGTTGGACATCGTTGGACATCGTTGGACACCGTTGGACACCGTTGGACACCGTTGGACACCGTTGGACATCGGTGGACATCGTGGGACACCGTTGGACACCGTTGGACATCGTTGGACATCGTTGGACACCGTTGGACACCGTTGGACACCGTTGGACACCGTGGGACAACGTGGGACAACGTGGGACAACGTGGGACAACGTGGGACAACGTGGGACAACGTGGGACAACGTGGGACAACGTGGGACAACGTGGGACAACGTGGGACAACGTGGGACAACGTGGGACAACGTGGGACAACGTGGGACAACGTGGGACAACGTGGGACATCGTGGGACAACGTGGGACAACGTGGGACAACGTGGGACAACGTGGGACAACGTGGGACAACGTGGGACAACGTGGGACAACGTGGGACAACGTGGGACAACGTGGGACAACGTGGGACAACGTGGGACATCGTGGGACACCGTTGGACATCGTTGGACATCGTTGGACATCGTGGGACACCGTTGGACATCGTTGGACACCGTTGGACACCGTTGGACAACGTGGGACAACGTGGGACAACGTGGGACAACGTGGGACAACGTGGGACAACGTGGGACAACGTGGGACAACGTGGGACAACGTGGGACACCGTTGGACATCGTTGGACACCGTGGGACAACGTGGGACAACGTGGGACAACGTGGGACAACGTGGGACAACGTGGGACAACGTGGGACAACGTGGGACAACGTGGGACATCGTGGGACACCGTTGGACATCGTTGGACACCGTGGGACAACGTGGGACAACGTGGGACAACGTGGGACAACGTGGGACAACGTGGGACAACGTGGGACAACGTGGGACAACGTGGGACATCGTGGGACAACGTGGGACAACGTGGGACAACGTGGGACAACATGGGACAACGTGGGACAACGTGGGACAACGTGGGACACCGTTGGACACCGTTGGACATCGTTGGACACCGTTGGACATCGTTGGACACCGTTGGACATCGTTGGACACCGTGGGACAACGTGGGACAACGTGGGAAACCATGGAACAACGTGGGACAACGTGGGACAACGTGGGACAACGTGGGACAACGTGGGACACCGTTGGACATCGTTGGACACCGTGGGACAACGTGGGACAACGTGGGACAACGTGGGACAACGTGGGACACCGTTGGACACCGTTGGACATCGTTGGACATCGTTGGACATCGTGGGACACCGTTGGACATCGTTGGACATCGTTGGACACCGTTGGACATCGTTGGACATCGTTGGACATCGTTGGACACCGTTGGACACCGTTGGACACCGTTGGACACCGTTGGACATCGGTGGACATCGTGGGACACCGTTGGACACCGTTGGACATCGTTGGACATCGTTGGACACCGTTGGACACCGTTGGACACCGTTGGACACCGTGGGACAACGTGGGACAACGTGGGACAACGTGGGACAACGTGGGACAACGTGGGACAACGTGGGACTACGTGGGACAACGTGGGACAACGTGGGACAACGTGGGACAACGTGGGACAACGTGGGACAACGTGGGACAACGTGGGACAACGTGGGACAACGTGGGACATCGTGGGACAACGTGGGACAACGTGGGACAACGTGGGACAACGTGGGACAACGTGGGACAACGTGGGACAACGTGGGACAACGTGGGACAACGTGGGACAACGTGGGACAACGTGGGACAACGTGGGACATCGTGGGACACCGTTGGACATCGTTGGACACCGTGGGACAACGTGGGACAACGTGGGACAACGTGGGACAACGTGGGACAACGTGGGACAACGTGGGACAACGTGGGACAACGTGGGACAACGTGGGACAACGTGGGACATCGTGGGACAACGTGGGACAACGTGGGACAACGTGGGACAACGTGGGACAACGTGGGACACCGTTGGACAACGTGGGACACCGTTGGACATCGTTGGACACCGTGGGACAACGTGGGACAACGTGGGACAACGTGGGACACCGTTGGACACCGTTGGACATCGTTGGACATCGTTGGACACCGTTGGACACCGTTGGACACCGTGGGACAACGTGGGACAACGTGGGACAACGTGGGACAACGTGGGACAACGTGGGACAACGTGGGACAACGTGGGACAACGTGGGACAACGTGGGACAACGTGGGACAACGTGGGACATCGTGGGACAACGTGGGACAACGTGGGACAACGTGGGACAACGTGGGACAACGTGGGACAACGTGGGACAACGTGGGACAACGTGGGACAACGTGGGACATCGTGGGACAACGTGGGACAACGTGGGACAACGTGGGACAACGTGGGACAACGTGGGACACCGTTGGACAACGTGGGAGACCGTTGGACATCGTTGGACACCGTGGGACAACGTGGGACAACGTGGGACAACGTGGGACACCGTTGGACACCGTTGGACATCGTTGGACATCGTTGGACATCGTGGGACACCGTTGGACATCGTTGGACACCGTTGGACATCGTTGGACACCGTTGGACATCGTTGGACACCGTGGGACAACGTGGGACAACGTGGGACAACGTGGGACACCGTTGGACATCGTTGGACACCGTTGGACATCGGTGGACACCGTGGGACACCGTTGGACACCGTTGGACACCGTTGGACACCGTTGGACATCGGTGGACATCGTGGGACACCGTTGGACACCGTTGGACATCGTTGGACACCGTGGGACACCGTGGGACAACGTGGGACAACGTGGGACAACGTGGGACAACGTGGGACAACATGGGACAACGTGGGACAACGTGGGACAACGTTGGACACCGTTGGACATCGTTGGACACCGTGGGACAACGTGGGACAACGTGGGAAACCATGGAACAACGTGGGACAACGTGGGACAACGTGGGACAACGTGGGACAACGTGGGACACCGTTGGACATCGTTGGACACCGTTGGACATCGGTGGACATCGTGGGACAACGCGGGAAACCATGGAACAACGTGGGACAACGTGGGACAACGTGGGACAACATGGGACAACGTGGGACAACATGGGACAACGTGGGACAACGTGGGACACCGTTGGACATCGTTGGACAACGTGGGACATCGTGGGACAACGTGGGACAACGTGGGACAACGTGGGACAACGTGGGACACCGTTGGACACCGTGGGACAACGTGGGACAACGTGGGACAACGTGGGACATCGTGGGACAACGTGGGACAACGTGGGACAACGTGGGACAACGTGGGACAACGTGGGACACCGTTGGACAACGTGGGACACCGTTGGACATCGTTGGACACCGTGGGACAACGTGGGACAACGTGGGACAACGTGGGACACCGTTGGACACCGTTGGACAACGTTGGACATCGTTGGACACCGTTGGACAACGTGGGACATCGTGGGACAACGTGGGACAACGTGGGACAACGTGGGACAACGTGGGACAACGTGGGACAACGTGGGACAACGTGGGACACCGTTGGACACCGTTGGACATCGTTGGACACCGTTGGACATCGTTGGACACCGTTGGACAACGTTGGACACCGTGGGACAACGTGGGACAACGTGGGAAACCATGGAACAACGTGGGACAACGTGGGACAACGTGGGACAACGTGGGACAACGTGGGACACCGTTGGACATCGTTGGACACCGTGGGACAACGTGGGACAACGTGGGACAACGTGGGACAACGTGGGACACCGTTGGACACCGTTGGACATCGTTGGACATCGTTGGACATCGTGGGACACCGTTGGACATCGTTGGACATCGTTGGACACCGTTGGACATCGTTGGACATCGTTGGACATCGTTGGACACCGTTGGACACCGTTGGACACCGTTGGACACCGTTGGACATCGGTGGACATCGTGGGACACCGTTGGATACCGTTGGACATCGTTGGACATCGTTGGACACCGTTGGACACCGTTGGACACCGTTGGACACCGTGGGACAACGTGGGACAACGTGGGACAACGTGGGACAACGTGGGACAACGTGGGACAACGTGGGACAACGTGGGACAACGTGGGACAACGTGGGACAACGTGGGACAACGTGGGACAACGTGGGACAACGTGGGACAACGTGGGACAACGTGGGACAACGTGGGACAACGTGGGACAACGTGGGACATCGTGGGACAACGTGGGACAACGTGGGACAACGTGGGACAACGTGGGACAACGTGGGACAACGTGGGACAACGTGGGACAACGTGGGACAACGTGGGACAACGTGGGACAACGTGGGACAACGTGGGACAACGTGGGACACCGTTGGACATCGTTGGACACCGTGGGACAACGTGGGACAACGTGGGACAACGCGGGACAACGTGGGACAACGTGGGACAACGTGGGACAACGTGGGACAACGTGGGACATCGTGGGACAACGTGGGACAACGTGGGACAACGTGGGACAACGTGGGACAACGTGGGACACCGTTGGACAACGTGGGACACCGTTGGACATCGTTGGACACCGTGGGACAACGTGGGACAACGTGGGACAACGTGGGACACCGTTGGACACCGTTGGACATCGTTGGACATCGTTGGACACCGTTGGACACCGTTGGACACCGTGGGACAACGTGGGACAACGTGGGACAACGTGGGACAACGTGGGACAACGTGGGACAACGTGGGACAACGTGGGACAACGTGGGACAACGTGGGACAACGTGGGACAACGTGGGACATCGTGGGACAACGTGGGACAACGTGGGACAACGTGGGACAACGTGGGACAACGTGGGACAACGTGGGACAACGTGGGACAACGTGGGACAACGTGGGACAACGTGGGACATCGTGGGACAACGTGGGACAACGTGGGACAACGTGGGACAACGTGGGACAACGTGGGACACCGTTGGACAACGTGGGAGACCGTTGGACATCGTTGGACACCGTGGGACAACGTGGGACAACGTGGGACAACGTGGGACACCGTTGGACACCGTTGGACATCGTTGGACATCGTTGGACATCGTGGGACACCGTTGGACATCGTTGGACACCGTTGGACATCGTTGGACACCGTTGGACATCGTTGGACACCGTGGGACAACGTGGGACAACGTGGGACAACGTGGGACACCGTTGGACATCGTTGGACACCGTTGGACATCGGTGGACACCGTGGGACACCGTTGGACACCGTTGGACACCGTTGGACACCGTTGGACATCGGTGGACATCGTGGGACACCGTTGGACACCGTTGGACATCGTTGGACACCGTTGGACATCGGTGGACATCGTGGGACAACGCGGGAAACCATGGAACAACGTGGGACAACGTGGGACAACGTGGGACAACATGGGACAACGTGGGACAACGTGGGACACCGTTGGACATCGTTGGACAACGTGGGACATCGTGGGACAACGTGGGACAACGTGGGACAACGTGGGACAACGTGGGACAACGTGGGACAACGTGGGACAACGTGGGACAACGTGGGACAACGTGGGACATCGTGGGACAACGTGGGACAACGTGGGACAACGTGGGACAACGTGGGACAACGTGGGACAACGTGGGACAACGTGGGACAACGTGGGACAACGTGGGACAACGTGGGACAACGTGGGACAACGTGGGACATCGTGGGACACCGTTGGACATCGTTGGACACCGTGGGACAACGTGGGACAACGTGGGACAACGTGGGACAACGTGGGACAACGTGGGACAACGTGGGACAACGTGGGACAACGTGGGACAACGTGGGACAACGTGGGACATCGTGGGACAACGTGGGACAACGTGGGACAACGTGGGACAACGTGGGACAACGTGGGACACCGTTGGACAACGTGGGACACCGTTGGACATCGTTGGACACCGTGGGACAACGTGGGACAACGTGGGACAACGTGGGACACCGTTGGACACCGTTGGACATCGTTGGACATCGTTGGACACCGTTGGACACCGTTGGACACCGTGGGACAACGTGGGACAACGTGGGACAACGTGGGACAACGTGGGACAACGTGGGACAACGTGGGACAACGTGGGACAACGTGGGACAACGTGGGACAACGTGGGACAACGTGGGACATCGTGGGACAACGTGGGACAACGTGGGACAACGTGGGACAACGTGGGACAACGTGGGACAACGTGGGACAACGTGGGACAACGTGGGACAACGTGGGACATCGTGGGACAACGTGGGACAACGTGGGACAACGTGGGACAACGTGGGACAACGTGGGACACCGTTGGACAACGTGGGAGACCGTTGGACATCGTTGGACACCGTGGGACAACGTGGGACAACGTGGGACAACGTGGGACACCGTTGGACACCGTTGGACATCGTTGGACATCGTTGGACATCGTGGGACACCGTTGGACATCGTTGGACACCGTTGGACATCGTTGGACACCGTTGGACATCGTTGGACACCGTGGGACAACGTGGGACAACGTGGGACAACGTGGGACACCGTGGGACATCGTTGGACACCGTTGGACATCGGTGGACACCGTGGGACACCGTTGGACACCGTTGGACACCGTTGGACACCGTTGGACATCGTGGGACATCGTGGGACACCGTGGGACACCGTTGGACATCGTTGGACACCGTTGGACACCGTGGGACAACGTGGGACAACGTGGGACAACGTGGGACAACGTGGGACAACGTGGGACAACGTGGGACAACGTGGGACAACGTTGGACACCGTTGGACATCGTTGGACACCGTGGGACAACGTGGGACAACGTGGGAAACCATGGAACAACGTGGGACAACGTGGGACAACGTGGGACAACGTGGGACAACGTGGGACACCGTTGGACATCGTTGGACACCGTTGGACATCGGTGGACATCGTGGGACAACGCGGGAAACCATGGAACAACGTGGGACAACGTGGGACAACGTGGGACAACATGGGACAACGTGGGACAACATGGGACAACGTGGGACAACGTGGGACACCGTTGGACATCGTTGGACAACGTGGGACAACGTGGGACAACGTGGGACAACGTGGGACAACGTGGGACAACGTGGGACACCGTGGGACACCGTGGGACAACGTGGGACAACGTGGGACAACGTGGGACATCGTGGGACAACGTGGGACAACGTGGGACAACGTGGGACAACGTGGGACAACGTGGGACACCGTTGGACAACGTGGGACACCGTTGGACATCGTTGGACACCGTGGGACAACGTGGGACAACGTGGGACAACGTGGGACACCGTTGGACACCGTTGGACATCGTTGGACATCGTTGGACACCGTTGGACAACGTGGGACATCGTGGGACAACGTGGGACAACGTGGGACAACGTGGGACAACATGGGACAACGTGGGACAACGTGGGACAACGTGGGACAACGTGGGACAACGTGGGACAACGTGGGACATCGTGGGACAACGTGGGACAACGTGGGACAACGTGGGACAACGTGGGACAACGTGGGACAACGTGGGACAACGTGGGACAACGTGGGACAACGTGGGACAACGTGGGACAACGTGGGACAACGTGGGACATCGTGGGACACCGTTGGACATCGTTGGACATCGTTGGACATCGTGGGACACCGTTGGACATCGTTGGACACCGTTGGACACCGTTGGACAACGTGGGACAACGTGGGACAACGTGGGACAACGTGGGACAACGTGGGACAACGTGGGACAACGTGGGACAACGTGGGACAACGTGGGACACCGTTGGACATCGTTGGACACCGTGGGACAACGTGGGACAACGTGGGACAACGTGGGACAACGTGGGACAACGTGGGACAACGTGGGACAACGTGGGACAACGTGGGACATCGTGGGACACCGTTGGACATCGTTGGACACCGTGGGACAACGTGGGACAACGTGGGACAACGTGGGACAACGTGGGACAACGTGGGACAACGTGGGACAACGTGGGACAACGTGGGACATCGTGGGACAACGTGGGACAACGTGGGACAACGTGGGACAACATGGGACAACGTGGGACAACGTGGGACAACGTGGGACACCGTTGGACACCGTTGGACATCGTTGGACACCGTTGGACATCGTTGGACACCGTTGGACATCGTTGGACACCGTGGGACAACGTGGGACAACGTGGGAAACCATGGAACAACGTGGGACAACGTGGGACAACGTGGGACAACGTGGGACAACGTGGGACACCGTTGGACATCGTTGGACACCGTGGGACAACGTGGGACAACGTGGGACAACGTGGGACAACGTGGGACACCGTTGGACACCGTTGGACATCGTTGGACATCGTTGGACATCGTGGGACACCGTTGGACATCGTTGGACATCGTTGGACACCGTTGGACATCGTTGGACATCGTTGGACATCGTTGGACACCGTTGGACACCGTTGGACACCGTTGGACACCGTTGGACATCGGTGGACATCGTGGGACACCGTTGGACACCGTTGGACATCGTTGGACATCGTTGGACACCGTTGGACACCGTTGGACACCGTTGGACACCGTGGGACAACGTGGGACAACGTGGGACAACGTGGGACAACGTGGGACAACGTGGGACAACGTGGGACTACGTGGGACAACGTGGGACAACGTGGGACAACGTGGGACAACGTGGGACAACGTGGGACAACGTGGGACAACGTGGGACAACGTGGGACAACGTGGGACATCGTGGGACAACGTGGGACAACGTGGGACAACGTGGGACAACGTGGGACAACGTGGGACAACGTGGGACAACGTGGGACAACGTGGGACAACGTGGGACAACGTGGGACAACGTGGGACAACGTGGGACATCGTGGGACACCGTTGGACATCGTTGGACACCGTGGGACAACGTGGGACAACGTGGGACAACGTGGGACAACGTGGGACAACGTGGGACAACGTGGGACAACGTGGGACAACGTGGGACAACGTGGGACAACGTGGGACATCGTGGGACAACGTGGGACAACGTGGGACAACGTGGGACAACGTGGGACAACGTGGGACACCGTTGGACAACGTGGGACACCGTTGGACATCGTTGGACACCGTGGGACAACGTGGGACAACGTGGGACAACGTGGGACACCGTTGGACACCGTTGGACATCGTTGGACATCGTTGGACACCGTTGGACACCGTTGGACACCGTGGGACAACGTGGGACAACGTGGGACAACGTGGGACAACGTGGGACAACGTGGGACAACGTGGGACAACGTGGGACAACGTGGGACAACGTGGGACAACGTGGGACAACGTGGGACATCGTGGGACAACGTGGGACAACGTGGGACAACGTGGGACAACGTGGGACAACGTGGGACAACGTGGGACAACGTGGGACAACGTGGGACAACGTGGGACATCGTGGGACAACGTGGGACAACGTGGGACAACGTGGGACAACGTGGGACAACGTGGGACACCGTTGGACAACGTGGGAGACCGTTGGACATCGTTGGACACCGTGGGACAACGTGGGACAACGTGGGACAACGTGGGACACCGTTGGACACCGTTGGACATCGTTGGACATCGTTGGACATCGTGGGACACCGTTGGACATCGTTGGACACCGTTGGACATCGTTGGACACCGTTGGACATCGTTGGACACCGTGGGACAACGTGGGACAACGTGGGACAACGTGGGACACCGTTGGACATCGTTGGACACCGTTGGACATCGGTGGACACCGTGGGACACCGTTGGACACCGTTGGACACCGTTGGACACCGTTGGACATCGGTGGACATCGTGGGACACCGTTGGACACCGTTGGACATCGTTGGACACCGTTGGACACCGTGGGACAACGTGGGACAACGTGGGACAACGTGGGACAACGTGGGACAACGTGGGACAACGTGGGACAACGTGGGACAACGTTGGACACCGTTGGACATCGTTGGACACCGTGGGACAACGTGGGACAACGTGGGAAACCATGGAACAACGTGGGACAACGTGGGACAACGTGGGACAACGTGGGACAACGTGGGACACCGTTGGACATCGTTGGACACCGTTGGACATCGGTGGACATCGTGGGACAACGCGGGAAACCATGGAACAACGTGGGACAACGTGGGACAACGTGGGACAACATGGGACAACGTGGGACAACATGGGACAACGTGGGACAACGTGGGACACCGTTGGACATCGTTGGACAACGTGGGACATCGTGGGACAACGTGGGACAACGTGGGACAACGTGGGACAACGTGGGACACCGTTGGACACCGTGGGACAACGTGGGACAACGTGGGACAACGTGGGACATCGTGGGACAACGTGGGACAACGTGGGACAACGTGGGACAACGTGGGACAACGTGGGACACCGTTGGACAACGTGGGACACCGTTGGACATCGTTGGACACCGTGGGACAACGTGGGACAACGTGGGACAACGTGGGACACCGTTGGACACCGTTGGACATCGTTGGACATCGTTGGACACCGTTGGACAACGTGGGACATCGTGGGACAACGTGGGACAACGTGGGACAACGTGGGACAACATGGGACAACGTGGGACAACGTGGGACAACGTGGGACACCGTTGGACACCGTTGGACATCGTTGGACACCGTTGGACATCGTTGGACACCGTTGGACATCGTTGGACACCGTGGGACAACGTGGGACAACGTGGGAAACCATGGAACAACGTGGGACAACGTGGGACAACGTGGGACAACGTGGGACAACGTGGGACACCGTTGGACATCGTTGGACACCGTGGGACAACGTGGGACAACGTGGGACAACGTGGGACAACGTGGGACACCGTTGGACACCGTTGGACATCGTTGGACATCGTTGGACATCGTGGGACACCGTTGGACATCGTTGGACATCGTTGGACACCGTTGGACATCGTTGGACATCGTTGGACATCGTTGGACACCGTTGGACACCGTTGGACACCGTTGGACACCGTTGGACATCGGTGGACATCGTGGGACACCGTTGGATACCGTTGGACATCGTTGGACATCGTTGGACACCGTTGGACACCGTGGGACACCGTTGGACACCGTGGGACAACGTGGGACAACGTGGGACAACGTGGGACAACGTGGGACAACGTGGGACAACGTGGGACAACGTGGGACAACGTGGGACAACGTGGGACAACGTGGGACAACGTGGGACAACGTGGGACAACGTGGGACAACGTGGGACAACGTGGGACAACGTGGGACAACGTGGGACAACGTGGGACATCGTGGGACAACGTGGGACAACGTGGGACAACGTGGGACAACGTGGGACAACGTGGGACAACGTGGGACAACGTGGGACAACGTGGGACAACGTGGGACAACGTGGGACAACGTGGGACAACGTGGGACATCGTGGGACACCGTTGGACATCGTTGGACACCGTGGGACAACGTGGGACAACGTGGGACAACGCGGGACAACGTGGGACAACGTGGGACAACGTGGGACAACGTGGGACAACGTGGGACATCGTGGGACAACGTGGGACAACGTGGGACAACGTGGGACAACGTGGGACAACGTGGGACACCGTTGGACAACGTGGGACACCGTTGGACATCGTTGGACACCGTGGGACAACGTGGGACAACGTGGGACAACGTGGGACACCGTTGGACACCGTTGGACATCGTTGGACATCGTTGGACACCGTTGGACACCGTTGGACACCGTGGGACAACGTGGGACAACGTGGGACAACGTGGGACAACGTGGGACAACGTGGGACAACGTGGGACAACGTGGGACAACGTGGGACAACGTGGGACAACGTGGGACAACGTGGGACATCGTGGGACAACGTGGGACAACGTGGGACAACGTGGGACAACGTGGGACAACGTGGGACAACGTGGGACAACGTGGGACAACGTGGGACAACGTGGGACAACGTGGGACATCGTGGGACAACGTGGGACAACGTGGGACAACGTGGGACAACGTGGGACAACGTGGGACACCGTTGGACAACGTGGGAGACCGTTGGACATCGTTGGACACCGTGGGACAACGTGGGACAACGTGGGACAACGTGGGACACCGTTGGACACCGTTGGACATCGTTGGACATCGTTGGACATCGTGGGACACCGTTGGACATCGTTGGACACCGTTGGACATCGTTGGACACCGTTGGACATCGTTGGACACCGTGGGACAACGTGGGACAACGTGGGACAACGTGGGACACCGTTGGACATCGTTGGACACCGTTGGACATCGGTGGACACCGTGGGACACCGTTGGACACCGTTGGACACCGTTGGACACCGTTGGACATCGGTGGACATCGTGGGACACCGTTGGACACCGTTGGACATCGTTGGACACCGTTGGACATCGGTGGACATCGTGGGACAACGCGGGAAACCATGGAACAACGTGGGACAACGTGGGACAACGTGGGACAACATGGGACAACGTGGGACAACGTGGGACACCGTTGGACATCGTTGGACAACGTGGGACATCGTGGGACAACGTGGGACAACGTGGGACAACGTGGGACAACGTGGGACAACGTGGGACAACGTGGGACAACGTGGGACAACGTGGGACAACGTGGGACATCGTGGGACAACGTGGGACAACGTGGGACAACGTGGGACAACGTGGGACAACGTGGGACAACGTGGGACAACGTGGGACAACGTGGGACAACGTGGGACAACGTGGGACAACGTGGGACAACGTGGGACATCGTGGGACACCGTTGGACATCGTTGGACACCGTGGGACAACGTGGGACAACGTGGGACAACGTGGGACAACGTGGGACAACGTGGGACAACGTGGGACAACGTGGGACAACGTGGGACAACGTGGGACAACGTGGGACATCGTGGGACAACGTGGGACAACGTGGGACAACGTGGGACAACGTGGGACAACGTGGGACACCGTTGGACAACGTGGGACACCGTTGGACATCGTTGGACACCGTGGGACAACGTGGGACAACGTGGGACAACGTGGGACACCGTTGGACACCGTTGGACATCGTTGGACATCGTTGGACACCGTTGGACACCGTTGGACACCGTGGGACAACGTGGGACAACGTGGGACAACGTGGGACAACGTGGGACAACGTGGGACAACGTGGGACAACGTGGGACAACGTGGGACAACGTGGGACAACGTGGGACAACGTGGGACATCGTGGGACAACGTGGGACAACGTGGGACAACGTGGGACAACGTGGGACAACGTGGGACAACGTGGGACAACGTGGGACAACGTGGGACAACGTGGGACATCGTGGGACAACGTGGGACAACGTGGGACAACGTGGGACAACGTGGGACAACGTGGGACACCGTTGGACAACGTGGGAGACCGTTGGACATCGTTGGACACCGTGGGACAACGTGGGACAACGTGGGACAACGTGGGACACCGTTGGACACCGTTGGACATCGTTGGACATCGTTGGACATCGTGGGACACCGTTGGACATCGTTGGACACCGTTGGACATCGTTGGACACCGTTGGACATCGTTGGACACCGTGGGACAACGTGGGACAACGTGGGACAACGTGGGACACCGTTGGACATCGTTGGACACCGTTGGACATCGGTGGACACCGTGGGACACCGTTGGACACCGTTGGACACCGTTGGACACCGTTGGACATCGGTGGACATCGTGGGACACCGTTGGACACCGTTGGACATCGTTGGACACCGTTGGACACCGTGGGACAACGTGGGACAACGTGGGACAACGTGGGACAACGTGGGACAACGTGGGACAACGTTGGACAACGTGGGACAACGTTGGACACCGTTGGACATCGTTGGACACCGTGGGACAACGTGGGACAACGTGGGAAACCATGGAACAACGTGGGACAACGTGGGACAACGTGGGACAACGTGGGACAACGTGGGACACCGTTGGACATCGTTGGACACCGTTGGACATCGGTGGACATCGTGGGACAACGCGGGAAACCATGGAACAACGTGGGACAACGTGGGACAACGTGGGACAACATGGGACAACGTGGGACAACATGGGACAACGTGGGACAACGTGGGACACCGTTGGACATCGTTGGACAACGTGGGACATCGTGGGACAACGTGGGACAACGTGGGACAACGTGGGACAACGTGGGACACCGTTGGACACCGTGGGACAACGTGGGACAACGTGGGACAGCGTGGGACATCGTGGGACAACGTGGGACAACGTGGGACAACGTGGGACAACGTGGGACAACGTGGGACACCGTTGGACAACGTGGGACACCGTTGGACATCGTTGGACACCGTGGGACAACGTGGGACAACGTGGGACAACGTGGGACACCGTTGGACACCGTTGGACATCGTTGGACATCGTTGGACACCGTTGGACAACGTGGGACATCGTGGGACAACGTGGGACAACGTGGGACAACGTGGGACAACATGGGACAACGTGGGACAACGTGGGACAACGTGGGACACCGTTGGACACCGTTGGACATCGTTGGACACCGTTGGACATCGTTGGACACCGTTGGACATCGTTGGACACCGTGGGACAACGTGGGACAACGTGGGAAACCATGGAACAACGTGGGACAACGTGGGACAACGTGGGACAACGTGGGACAACGTGGGACACCGTTGGACATCGTTGGACACCGTGGGACAACGTGGGACAACGTGGGACAACGTGGGACAACGTGGGACACCGTTGGACACCGTTGGACATCGTTGGACATCGTTGGACATCGTGGGACACCGTTGGACATCGTTGGACATCGTTGGACACCGTTGGACATCGTTGGACATCGTTGGACATCGTTGGACACCGTTGGACACCGTTGGACACCGTTGGACACCGTTGGACATCGGTGGACATCGTGGGACACCGTTGGATACCGTTGGACATCGTTGGACATCGTTGGACACCGTTGGACACCGTTGGACACCGTTGGACACCGTGGGACAACGTGGGACAACGTGGGACAACGTGGGACAACGTGGGACAACGTGGGACAACGTGGGACAACGTGGGACAACGTGGGACAACGTGGGACAACGTGGGACAACGTGGGACAACGTGGGACAACGTGGGACAACGTGGGACAACGTGGGACAACGTAGGACAACGTGGGACAACGTGGGACATCGTGGGACAACGTGGGACAACGTGGGACAACGTGGGACAACGTGGGACAACGTGGGACAACGTGGGACAACGTGGGACAACGTGGGACAACGTGGGACAACGTGGGACAACGTGGGACAACGTGGGACATCGTGGGACACCGTTGGACATCGTTGGACACCGTGGGACAACGTGGGACAACGTGGGACAACGCGGGACAACGTGGGACAACGTGGGACAACGTGGGACAACGTGGGACAACGTGGGACATCGTGGGACAACGTGGGACAACGTGGGACAACGTGGGACAACGTGGGACAACGTGGGACACCGTTGGACAACGTGGGACACCGTTGGACATCGTTGGACACCGTGGGACAACGTGGGACAACGTGGGACAACGTGGGACACCGTTGGACACCGTTGGACATCGTTGGACATCGTTGGACACCGTTGGACACCGTTGGACACCGTGGGACAACGTGGGACAACGTGGGACAACGTGGGACAACGTGGGACAACGTGGGACAACGTGGGACAACGTGGGACAACGTGGGACAACGTGGGACAACGTGGGACAACGTGGGACATCGTGGGACAACGTGGGACAACGTGGGACAACGTGGGACAACGTGGGACAACGTGGGACAACGTGGGACAACGTGGGACAACGTGGGACAACGTGGGACAACGTGGGACATCGTGGGACAACGTGGGACAACGTGGGACAACGTGGGACAACGTGGGACAACGTGGGACACCGTTGGACAACGTGGGAGACCGTTGGACATCGTTGGACACCGTGGGACAACGTGGGACAACGTGGGACAACGTGGGACACCGTTGGACACCGTTGGACATCGTTGGACATCGTTGGACATCGTGGGACACCGTTGGACATCGTTGGACACCGTTGGACATCGTTGGACACCGTTGGACATCGTTGGACACCGTGGGACAACGTGGGACAACGTGGGACAACGTGGGACACCGTTGGACATCGTTGGACACCGTTGGACATCGGTGGACACCGTGGGACACCGTTGGACACCGTTGGACACCGTTGGACACCGTTGGACATCGGTGGACATCGTGGGACACCGTTGGACACCGTTGGACATCGTTGGACACCGTTGGACATCGGTGGACATCGTGGGACAACGCGGGAAACCATGGAACAACGTGGGACAACGTGGGACAACGTGGGACAACATGGGACAACGTGGGACAACGTGGGACACCGTTGGACATCGTTGGACAACGTGGGACATCGTGGGACAACGTGGGACAACGTGGGACAACGTGGGACAACGTGGGACACCGTTGGACACCGTGGGACACCGTTGGACACCGTTGGACACCGTTGGACACCGTTGGACACCGTGGGACAACGTGGGACAACGTGGGACAACGTGGGACAACATGGGACAACGTGGGACAACGTGGGACAACGTGGGACAACGTGGGACACCGTTGGACACCGTGGGACAACGTGGGACACCGTTGGACACCGTTGGACATCGTTGGACACCGTTGGACACCGTGGGACAACGTGGGACAACGTGGGACAACGTGGGACAACGTGGGACAACGTAGGACAACGTGGGACAACGTGGGACACCGTTGGACATCGTTGGACAACGTGGGACATCGTGGGACAACGTGGGACAACGTGGGACAACGTGGGACAACGTGGGACACCGTTGGACACCGTGGGACACCGTTGGACACCGTTGGACACCGTGGGACACCGTTGGACACCGTTGGACATCGTCGGACACCGTTGGACACCGTTGGACACCGTTGGACACCGTGGGACAACGTGGGACAACGTGGGACAACGTGGGACAACGTGGGACAACGTGGGACATCGTGGGACAACGTGGGACAACGTGGGACAACGTGGGACAACGTGGGACACCGTGGGACACCGTTGGACACCGTTGGACATCGTTGGACACCGTGGGACAACGTGGGACAACGTGGGACACCGTTGGACACCGTGGGACACCGTTGGACAACGTGGGACAACGTGGGACAACGTGGGACAACGTGGGACAACGTGGGACAACGTGGGACAACGTGGGACAACGTGGGACAACGTGGGACAACGTGGCACAACGTGGGACACCGTTGGACACCGTTGGACATCGTTGGACACCGTTGGACACCGTGGGACAACGTGGGACAACGTGGGACAACGTGGGACAACGTGGGACAACGTGGGACAACGTGGGACAACGTGGGACAACGTGGGACAACGTAGGACAACGTGGGACAACGTGGGACACCGTTGGACATCGTTGGACACCGTGGGACAACGTGGGACAGCGTGGGACAACGTGGGACAACGTGGGACAACGTGGGACAACGTGGGACAACGTGGGACAACGTGGGACAACGTGGGACAACGTAGGACAACGTGGGACAACGTGGGACACCGTTGGACATCGTTGGACACCGTGGGACAACGTGGGACAACGTGGGACAACGTGGGACAACGTGGGACAACGTGGGACAACGTGGGACAACGTGGGACAACGTGGGACATCGTGGGACAACGTGGGACAACGTGGGACAACGTGGGACAACGTGGGACAACGTGGGACAACGTGGGACAACGTGGGACAACGTGGGACAACGTGGGACAACGTGGGACAACGTGGGACAACGTGGGACATCGTGGGAGAACGTGGGACAACGTGGGACATCGTGGGACAACGTGGGACAACGTGGGACAACGTGGGACACCGTTGGACACCGTGGGACAACGTGGGACAACGTGGGACAACGTGGGACAACGTGGGACAACGTGGGACAACGTGGGACAACGTGGGACAACGTGGGACAACGTGGGACATCGTGGGACAACGTGGGACAACGTGGGACAACGTGGGACAACGTGGGACAACGTGGGACACCGTTGCACAACGTGGGACACCGTTGGACATCGTTGGACACCGTGGGACAACGTGGGACAACGTGGGACAACGTGGGACACCGTTGGACACCGTTGGACATCGTTGGACATCGTTGGACAACGTGGGACAACGTGGGACATCGTGGGACAACGTGGGACAACGTGGGACAACGTGGGACAACGTGGGACAACGTGGGACACCGTTGGACAACGTGGGACACCGTTGGACATCGTTGGACACCGTGGGACACCGTTGGACACCGTGGGACAACGTGGGACAACGTGGGACAACGTGGGACAACGTGGGACAACGTGGGACAACGTGGGACAACGTGGGACAACGTGGCACAACGTGGGACATCGTGGGACAACGTGGGACAACGTGGGACAACGTGGGACAACGTGGGACAACGTGGGACAACGTGGGACAACGTGGGACAACGTGGGACAACGTGGGACAACGTGGGACATCGTGGGACAACGTGGGACAACGTGGGACAACGTGGGACAACGTGGGACAACGTGGGACACCGTTGGACAACGTGGGAGACCGTTGGACATCGTTGGACACCGTGGGACAACGTGGGACAACGTGGGACAACGTGGGACACCGTTGGACACCGTTGGACATCGTTGGACATCGTTGGACATCGTGGGACACCGTTGGACATCGTTGGACACCGTTGGACATCGTTGGATACCGTTGGACATCGTTGGACACCGTGGGACAACGTGGGACAACGTGGGACAACGTGGGACACCGTTGGACATCGTTGGACACCGTTGGACATCGTTGGACACCGTGGGACACCGTTGGACACCGTTGGACACCGTTGGACACCGTTGGACATCGGTGGACATCGTGGGACACCGTTGGACACCGTTGGACATCGTTGGACACCGTTGGACACCGTGGGACAACGTGGGACAACGTGGGACAACGTGGGACAACGTGGGACAACATGGGACAACGTGGGACAACGTTGGACACCGTTGGACATCGTTGGACACCGTTGGACATCGTTGGACACCGTTGGACATCGTTGGACACCGTGGGACAACGTGGGACAACGTGGGACAACGTGGGACACCGTTGGACACCGTGGGACACCGTTGGACATCGTTGGACACCGTGGGACACCGTTGGACACCGCTGGACACCGTTGGACACCGTTGGACATCGGTGGACATCGTGGGACACCGTTGGACACCGTTGGACATCGTTGGACACCGTTGGACACCGTGGGACAACGTGGGACAACGTGGGACAACGTGGGACAACGTGGGACAACGTGGGACAACGTGGGACAACGTTGGACATCGTTGGACACCGTGGGACAACGTGGGACAACGTGGGACAACGTGGGACAACGTGGGACAACGTGGGACAACGTGGGACAACGTGGGACAACGTGGGACATCGTGGGACAACGTGGGACAACGTGGGACAACGTGGGACACCGTTGGACACCGTGGGACAACGTGGGACACCGTTGCACAACGTGGGACACCGTTGGACATCGTTGGACACCGTGGGACAACGTGGGACAACGTGGGACAACGTGGGACACCGTTGGACACCGTTGGACATCGTTGGACATCGTTGGACATCGTGGGACACCGTTGGACATCGTTGGACACCGTTGGACACCGTTGGACAACGTGGGACAACGTGGGACAACGTGGGACACCGTTGGACATCGTTGGACACCGTGGGACAACGTGGGACAACGTGGGACAACGTGGGACAACGTGGGACAACGTGGGACAACGTGGGACAACGTGGGACAACGTGGGACAACGTGGGACAACGTGGGACAACGTGGGACAACGTGGGACAACGTGGGACAACGTGGGACAACGTGGGACAACGTGGGACAACGTGGGACAACGTGGGACAACGTGGGACAACGTGGGACAACGTGGGACAACGTGGGACATCGTGGGACACCGTTGGACATCGTTGGACACCGTGGGACAACGTGGGACAACGTGGGACAACGTGGGACAACGTGGGACAACGTGGGACAACGTGGGACAACGTGGGACAACGTGGGACATCGTGGGACAACGTGGGACACCGTTGGACATCGTTGGACACCGTTGGACATCGTTGGACATCGTTGGACATCGTTGGACACCGTTGGACACCGTTGGACACCGTGGGACAACGTGGGACAACGTGGGACAACGTGGGACAACGTGGGACAACGTGGGACAACGTGGGACAACGTGGGACAACGTGGGACAACGTGGGACATCGTGGGACAACGTGGGACAACGTGGGACAACGTGGGACAACGTGGGACAACGTGGGACAACGTGGGACAACGTGGGACAACGTGGGACAACGTGGGACAACGTGGGACATCGTTGGACAACGTGGGACAACGTGGGACAACGTGGGACAACGTGGGACACCGTTGGACAACGTGGGAGACCGTTGGACAGCGTGGGACACCGTGGGACAACGTGGGACAACGTGGGACAACGTGGGACACCGTTGGACACCGTTGGACATCGTTGGACATCGTTGGACATCGTGGGACGCCGTTGGACATCGTTGGACACCGTTGGACATCGTTGGACACCGTTGGACATCGTTGGACACCGTGGGACAACGTGGGACAACGTGGGACAACGTGGGACACCGTTGGACATCGTTGGACACCGTTGGACATCGTTGGACACCGTGGGACACCGTTGGACACCGTTGGACACCGTTGGACACCGTTGGACATCGGTGGACATCGTGGGACACCGTTGGACACCGTTGGACATCGTTGGACACCGTTGGACACCGTGGGACAACGTGGGACAACGTGGGACAACGTGGGACAACGTGGGACACCGTTGGACATCGTTGGACACCGTTGGACATCGTTGGACACCGTGGGACACCGTTGGACACCGTTGGACACCGTTGGACACCGTTGGACATCGGTGGACATCGTGGGACACCGTTGGACACCGTTGGACATCGTTGGACACCGTTGGACACCGTGGGACAACGTGGGACAACGTGGGACAACGTGGGACACCGTTGGACACCGTTGGACATCGTTGGACATCGTTGGACATCGTGGGACGCCGTTGGACATCGTTGGACACCGTTGGACATCGTTGGACACCGTTGGACATCGTTGGACACCGTGGGACAACGTGGGACAACGTGGGACAACGTGGGACACCGTTGGACAACGTGGGACAACGTGGGACAACGTGGGACAACGTGGGACACCGTTGGACACCGTGGGACACCGTTGGACACCGTTGGACATCGTTGGACACCGTGGGACAACGTGGGACAACGTGGGACAACGTGGGAAACCATGGAACAACGTGGGACAACGTGGGACAACGTGGGACAACGTGGGACATCGTGGGACAACGTGGGACAACGTGGGACAACGTGGGACAACGTGGGACACCGTTGGACACCGTGGGACACCGTTGGACACCGTTGGACACCGTTGGACACCGTTGGACACCGTGGGACAACGTGGGACAACGTGGGACAACGTGGGACAACATGGGACAACGTGGGACAACGTGGGACAACGTGGGACAACGTGGGACACCGTTGGACACCGTGGGACACCGTTGGACACCGTGGGACACCGTTGGACAACGTGGGACAACGTGGGACAACGTGGGACAACGTGGGACAACGTGGGACAACGTGGGACAACGTGGGACACCGTTGGACACCGTGGGACACCGTGGGACAACGTGGGACAACGTGGGACAACGTGGGACAACGTGGGACAACGTGGGACACCGTTGGACACCGTGGGACACCGTTGGACACCGTTGGACATCGTTGGACACCGTGGGACAACGTGGGACAACATGGGACAACGTGGGACAACGTGGGACAACGTGGGACAACGTGGGACACCGTTGGACACCGTGGGACACCGTTGGACACCGTGGGACACCGTTGGACAACGTGGGACAACGTGGGACAACGTGGGACAACGTGGGACAACGTGGGACAACGTGGGACAACGTGGGACAACGTGGGACAACGTGGGACAACGTGGGACATCGTGGGACAACGTGGGACAACGTGGGACAACGTGGGACAACGTGGGACAACGTGGGACATCGTGGGACACCGTTGGACATCGTTGGACACCGTGGGACAACGTGGGACAACGTGGGACAACGTGGGACAACGTGGGACAACGTGGGACAACGTGGGACAACGTGGGACAACGTGGGACATCGTGGGACAACGTGGGACAACGTGGGACAACGTGGGACAACGTGGGACAACGTGGGACACCGTTGGACAACGTGGGACACCGTTGGACATCGTTGGACACCGTGGGACAACGTGGGACAACGTGGGACAACGTGGGACACCGTTTGACACCGTTGGACATCGTTGGACATCGTTGGACACCGTTGGACACCGTTGGACACCGTGGGACAACGTGGGACAACGTGGGACAACGTGGGACAACGTGGGACAACGTGGGACAACGTGGGACAACGTGGGACAACGTGGGACAACGTGGGACATCGTGGGACAACGTGGGACAACGTGGGACAACGTGGGACAACGTGGGACAACGTGGGACAACGTGGGACAACGTGGGACAACGTGGGACAACGTGGGACAACGTGGGACATCGTGGGACAACGTGGGACAACGTGGGACAACGTGGGACAACGTGGGACAACGTGGGACAACGTGGGACACCGTTGGACAACGTGGGAGACCGTTGGACATCGTTGGACACCGTGGGACAACGTGGGACAACGTGGGACAACGTGGGACACCGTTGGACACCGCTGGACATCGTTGGACATCGTTGGACATCGTGGGACGCCGTTGGACATCGTTGGACACCGTTGGACATCGTTGGACACCGTTGGACATCGTTGGACACCGTGGGACAACGTGGGACAACGTGGGACAACGTGGGACACCGTTGGACATCGTTGGACACCGTTGGACATCGTTGGACACCGTGGGACACCGTTGGACACCGTTGGACACCGTTGGACACCGTTGGACATCGGTGGACATCGTGGGACACCGTTGGACACCGTTGGACATCGTTGGACACCGTTGGACACCGTGGGACAACGTGGGACAACGTGGGACAACGTGGGACAACGTGGGACAACATGGGACAACGTGGGACAACGTGGGACAACGTGGGACACCGTTGGACACCGTTGGACATCGTTGGACACCGTTGGACATCGTTGGACACCGTTGGACATCGTTGGACACCGTGGGACAACGTGGGACAACGTGGGACAACGTGGGACACCGTTGGACATCGTTGGACACCGTTGGACATCGTTGGACACCGTGGGACACCGTTGGACACCGTTGGACACCGTTGGACACCGTTGGACATCGGTGGACATCGTGGGACACCGTTGGACACCGTTGGACATCGTTGGACACCGTTGGACACCGTGGGACAACGTGGGACAACGTGGAACAACGTGGGACAACGTGGGACAACATGGGACAACGTGGGACAACGTGGGATACCGTTGGACACCGTGGGACACCGTTGGACAACGTGGGACAACGTGGGACAACGTGGGACAACGTGGGACACCGTTGGACACCGTGGGACACCGTTGGACACCGTTGGACATCGTTGGACACCGTGGGACAACGTGGGACAACGTGGGACAACGTGGGAAACCATGGAACAACGTGGGACAACGTGGGACAACGTGGGACAACGTGGGACAACGTGGGACACCGTTGGACATCGTTGGACACCGTTGGACATCGGTGGACATCGTGGGACAACGCGGGAAACCATGGAACAACGTGGGACAACGTGGGACAACGTGGGACAACATGGGACAACGTGGGACAACGTGGGACACCGTTGGACATCGTTGGACAACGTGGGACATCGTGGGACAACGTGGGACAACGTGGGACAACGTGGGACAACGTGGGACACCGTTGGACACCGTGGGACACCGTTGGACACCGTTGGACACCGTTGGACACCGTTGGACACCGTGGGACAACGTGGGACAACGTGGGACAACGTGGGACAACATGGGACAACGTGGGACAACGTGGGACAACGTGGGACAACGTGGGACACCGTTGGACACCGTGGGACACCGTTGGACACCGTGGGACACCGTTGGACAACGTGGGACAACGTGGGACAACGTGGGACAACGTGGGACAACGTGGGACAACGTGGGACAACGTGGGACAACGTGGGACAACGTGGGACACCGTTGGACACCGTGGGACACCGTTGGACAACGTGGGACAACGTGGGACAACGTGGGACAACGTGGGACAACGTGGGACACCGTTGGACACCGTGGGACACCGTTGGACACCGTTGGACATCGTTGGACACCGTGGGACAACGTGGGAAACCATGGAACAACGTGGGACAACGTGGGACAACGTGGGACAACGTGGGACAACGTGGGACACCGTTGGACATCGTTGGACACCGTGGGACAACGTGGGACAACGTGGGACACCGTTGGACACCGTTGGACATCGTTGGACACCGTTGGACACCGTGGGACAACGTGGGACAACGTGGGACAACGTGGGACAACGTGGGACAACGTAGGACAACGTGGGACAACGTGGGACACCGTTGGACATCGTTGGACAACGTGGGACATCGTGGGACAACGTGGGACAACGTGGGACAACGTGGGACAACGTGGGACACCGTTGGACACCGTGGGACACCGTTGGACACCGTTGGACACCGTGGGACACCGTTGGACACCGTTGGACATCGTTGGACACCGTTGGACACCGTTGGACACCGTTGGACACCGTGGGACAACGTGGGACAACGTGGGACAACGTGGGACAACGTGGGACAACGTGGGACAACGTGGGACAACGTGGGACAACGTGGGACAACGTGGGACAACGTGGGACAACTTGGGACAACGTGGGACAACGTGGGACAACGTGGGACAACGTGGGACAACGTGGGACAACGTGGGACAACGTGGGACAACGTGGGACATCGTGGGACAACGTGGGACAACGTGGGACAACGTGGGACACCGTTGGACACCGTGGGACAACGTGGGACAACGTGGGACAACGTGGGACAACGTGGGACAACGTGGGACAACGTGGGACAACGTGGGACATCGTGGGACAACGTGGGACAACGTGGGACAACGTGGGACAACGTGGGACACCGTGGGACACCGTTGCACAACGTGGGACACCGTTGGACAACGTGGGACACCGTGGGACAACGTGGGACAACGTGGGACAACGTGGGACACCGTTGGACACCGTTGGACATCGTTGGACATCGTTGGACATCGTGGGACACCGTTGGACATCGTTGGACACCGTTGGACACCGTTGGACAACGTGGGACAACGTGGGACACCGTTGGACATCGTTGGACACCGTGGGACAACGTGGGACAACGTGGGACAACGTGGGACAACGTGGGACAACGTGGGACAACGTGGGACAACGTGGGACAACGTGGGACAACGTGGGACAACGTGGGACAACGTGGGACAACGTGGGACAACGTGGGACAACGTGGGACAACGTGGGACAACGTGGGACACCGTTGGACATCGTTGGACACCGTGGGACAACGCGGGACAACGTGGGACAACGTGGGACAACGTGGGACAACGTGGGACAACGTGGGACACCGTTGGACACCGTTGGACATCGTTGGACATCGTTGGACATCGTGGGACACCGTTGGACATCGTTGGACACCGTTGGACATCGTTGGACACCGTTGGACATCGTTGGACACCGTGGGACAACGTGGGACAACGTGGGACAACGTGGGACACCGTTGGACATCGTTGGACACCGTTGGACATCGTTGGACACCGTGGGACACCGTTGGACACCGTTGGACACCGTTGGACACCGTTGGACATCGGTGGACATCGTGGGACACCGTTGGACACCGTTGGACATCGTTGGACACCGTTGGACACCGTGGGACAACGTGGGACAACGTGGGACAACGTGGGACAACGTGGGACAACATGGGACAACGTGGGACAACGTGGGACAACGTGGGACACCGTTGGACACCGTTGGACATCGTTGGACACCGTTGGACATCGTTGGACACCGTTGGACATCGTTGGACACCGTGGGACAACGTGGGACAACGTGGGACAACGTGGGACACCGTTGGACATCGTTGGACACCGTTGGACATCGTTGGACACCGTGGGACACCGTTGGACACCGTTGGACACCGTTGGACACCGTTGGACATCGGTGGACATCGTGGGACACCGTTGGACACCGTTGGACATCGTTGGACACCGTTGGACACCGTGGGACAACGTGGGACAACATGGGACAACGTGGGACAACGTGGGACACCGTTGGACACCGTGGGACACCGTTGGACACCGTTGGACATCGTTGGACACCGTGGGACAACGTGGGACAACGTGGGACAACGTGGGAAACCATGGAACAACGTGGGACAACGTGGGACAACGTGGGACACCGTGGGACAACGTGGGACAACGTGGGACAACGTGGGACAACGTGGGACAACGTGGGACAACGTGGGACAACGTGGGACAACGTGGGACAACGTAGGACAACGTGGGACAACGTGGGACACCGTTGGACATCGTTGGACACCGTGGGACAACGTGGGACAGCGTGGGACAACGTGGGACAACGTGGGACAACGTGGGACAACGTGGGACAACGTGGGACAACGTGGGACAACGTGGGACAACGTAGGACAACGTGGGACAACGTGGGACACCGTTGGACATCGTTGGACACCGTGGGACAACGTGGGACAACGTGGGACAACGTGGGACAACGTGGGACAACGTGGGACAACGTGGGACAACGTGGGACAACGTGGGACATCGTGGGACAACGTGGGACAACGTGGTACAACGTGGGACAACGTGGGACAACGTGGGACATCGTGGGACAACGTGGGACAACGTGGTACAACGTGGGACAACGTGGGACAACGTGGGACAACGTGGGACAACGTGGGACAACGTGGGACAACGTGGGACAACGTGGGACAACGTGGGACAACGTGGGACATCGTGGGAGAACGTGGGACAACGTGGGACATCGTGGGACAACGTGGGACAACGTGGGACAACGTGGGACACCGTTGGACACCGTGGGACAACGTGGGACAACGTGGGACAACGTGGGACAACGTGGGACAACGTGGGACAACGTGGGACAACGTGGGACAACGTGGGACAACGTGGGACATCGTGGGACAACGTGGGACAACGTGGGACAACGTGGGACAACGTGGGACAACGTGGGACACCGTTGCACAACGTGGGACACCGTTGGACATCGTTGGACACCGTGGGACAACGTGGGACAACGTGGGACAACGTGGGACACCGTTGGACACCGTTGGACATCGTTGGACATCGTTGGACATCGTGGGACACCGTTGGACATCGTTGGACACCGTTGGACACCGTTGGACAACGTGGGACAACGTGGGACAACGTGGGACACCGTTGGACATCGTTGGACACCGTGGGACAACGTGGGACAACGTGGGACAACGTGGGACAACGTGGGACAACGTGGGACAACGTGGGACAACGTGGGACAACGTGGGACAACGTGGGACAACGTGGGACAACGTGGGACAACGTGGGACAACGTGGGACAACGTGGGACAACGTGGGACAACGTGGGACAACGTGGGACAACGTGGGACAACGTGGGACAACGTGGGACATCGTGGGACACCGTTGGACATCGTTGGACACCGTGGGACAACGTGGGACAACGTGGGACAACGTGGGACAACGTGGGACAACGTGGGACAACGTGGGACAACGTGGGACAACGTGGGACATCGTGGGACAACGTGGGACAACGTGGGACAACGTGGGACAACGTGGGACAACGTGGGACACCGTTGGACAACGTGGGACACCGTTGGACATCGTTGGACACCGTGGGACAACGTGGGACAACGTGGGACAACGTGGGACACCGTTGGACACCGTTGGACATCGTTGGACATCGTTGGACACCGTTGGACACCGTTGGACACCGTGGGACAACGTGGGACAACGTGGGACAACGTGGGACAACGTGGGACAACGTGGGACAACGTGGGACAACGTGGGACAACGTGGCACAACGTGGGACATCGTGGGACAACGTGGGACAACGTGGGACAACGTGGGACAACGTGGGACAACGTGGGACAACGTGGGACAACGTGGGACAACGTGGGACAACGTGGGACAACGTGGGACATCGTGGGACAACGTGGGACAACGTGGGACAACGTGGGACAACGTGGGACAACGTGGGACACCGTTGGACAACGTGGGAGACCGTTGGACATCGTTGGACACCGTGGGACAACGTGGGACAACGTGGGACAACGTGGGACACCGTTGGACACCGTTGGACATCGTTGGACATCGTTGGACATCGTGGGACACCGTTGGACATCGTTGGACACCGTTGGACATCGTTGGATACCGTTGGACATCGTTGGACACCGTGGGACAACGTGGGACAACGTGGGACAACGTGGGACACCGTTGGACATCGTTGGACACCGTTGGACATCGTTGGACACCGTGGGACACCGTTGGACACCGTTGGACACCGTTGGACACCGTTGGACATCGGTGGACATCGTGGGACACCGTTGGACACCGTTGGACATCGTTGGACACCGTTGGACACCGTGGGACAACGTGGGACAACGTGGGACAACGTGGGACAACGTGGGACAACATGGGACAACGTGGGACAACGTTGGACACCGTTGGACATCGTTGGACACCGTTGGACATCGTTGGACACCGTTGGACATCGTTGGACACCGTGGGACAACGTGGGACAACGTGGGACAACGTGGGACACCGTTGGACATCGTTGGACACCGTTGGACATCGTTGGACACCGTGGGACACCGTTGGACACCGCTGGACACCGTTGGACACCGTTGGACATCGGTGGACATCGTGGGACACCGTTGGACACCGTTGGACATCGTTGGACACCGTTGGACACCGTGGGACAACGTGGGACAACGTGGGACAACGTGGGACAACGTGGGACAACATGGGACAACGTGGGACAACGTTGGACATCGTTGGACACCGTGGGACAACGTGGGACAACGTGGGACAACGTGGGACAACGTGGGACAACGTGGGACAACGTGGGACAACGTGGGACAACGTGGGACATCGTGGGACAACGTGGGACAACGTGGGACAACGTGGGACACCGTTGGACACCGTGGGACAACGTGGGACACCGTTGCACAACGTGGGACACCGTTGGACATCGTTGGACACCGTGGGACAACGTGGGACAACGTGGGACAACGTGGGACACCGTTGGACACCGTTGGACATCGTTGGACATCGTTGGACATCGTGGGACACCGTTGGACATCGTTGGACACCGTTGGACACCGTTGGACAACGTGGGACAACGTGGGACAACGTGGGACACCGTTGGACATCGTTGGACACCGTGGGACAACGTGGGACAACGTGGGACAACGTGGGACAACGTGGGACAACGTGGGACAACGTGGGACAACGTGGGACAACGTGGGACAACGTGGGACAACGTGGGACAACGTGGGACAACGTGGGACAACGTGGGACAACGTGGGACAACGTGGGACAACGTGGGACAACGTGGGACAACGTGGGACAACGTGGGACAACGTGGGACAACGTGGGACAACGTGGGACATCGTGGGACACCGTTGGACATCGTTGGACACCGTGGGACAACGTGGGACAACGTGGGACAACGTGGGACAACGTGGGACAACGTGGGACAACGTGGGACAACGTGGGACAACGTGGGACATCGTGGGACAACGTGGGACACCGTTGGACATCGTTGGACACCGTTGGACATCGTTGGACATCGTTGGACATCGTTGGACACCGTTGGACACCGTTGGACACCGTGGGACAACGTGGGACAACGTGGGACAACGTGGGACAACGTGGGACATCGTGGGACAACGTGGGACAACGTGGGACAACGTGGGACAACGTGGGACATCGTGGGACAACGTGGGACAACGTGGGACAACGTGGGACAACGTGGGACAACGTGGGACAACGTGGGACAACGTGGGACAACGTGGGACAACGTGGGACAACGTGGGACATCGTGGGACAACGTGGGACAACGTGGGACAACGTGGGACAACGTGGGACACCGTTGGACAACGTGGGAGACCGTTGGACATCGTTGGACACCGTGGGACAACGTGGGACAACGTGGGACAACGTGGGACACCGTTGGACACCGTTGGACATCGTTGGACATCGTTGGACATCGTGGGACGCCGTTGGACATCGTTGGACACCGTTGGACATCGTTGGACACCGTTGGACATCGTTGGACACCGTGGGACAACGTGGGACAACGTGGGACAACGTGGGACACCGTTGGACATCGTTGGACACCGTTGGACATCGTTGGACACCGTGGGACACCGTTGGACACCGTTGGACACCGTTGGACACCGTTGGACATCGGTGGACATCGTGGGACACCGTTGGACACCGTTGGACATCGTTGGACACCGTTGGACACCGTGGGACAACGTGGGACAACGTGGGACAACGTGGGACAACGTGGGACACCGTTGGACATCGTTGGACACCGTTGGACATCGTTGGACACCGTGGGACACCGTTGGACACCGTTGGACACCGTTGGACACCGTTGGACATCGGTGGACATCGTGGGACACCGTTGGACACCGTTGGACATCGTTGGACACCGTTGGACACCGTGGGACAACGTGGGACAACGTGGGACAACGTGGGACACCGTTGGACACCGTTGGACATCGTTGGACATCGTTGGACATCGTGGGACGCCGTTGGACATCGTTGGACACCGTTGGACATCGTTGGACACCGTTGGACATCGTTGGACACCGTGGGACAACGTGGGACAACGTGGGACAACGTGGGACACCGTTGGACAACGTGGGACAACGTGGGACAACGTGGGACAACGTGGGACACCGTTGGACACCGTGGGACACCGTTGGACACCGTTGGACATCGTTGGACACCGTGGGACAACGTGGGACAACGTGGGACAACGTGGGAAACCATGGAACAACGTGGGACAACGTGGGACAACGTGGGACAACGTGGGACATCGTGGGACAACGTGGGACAACGTGGGACAACGTGGGACAACGTGGGACACCGTTGGACACCGTGGGACACCGTTGGACACCGTTGGACACCGTTGGACACCGTTGGACACCGTGGGACAACGTGGGACAACGTGGGACAACGTGGGACAACATGGGACAACGTGGGACAACGTGGGACAACGTGGGACAACGTGGGACACCGTTGGACACCGTGGGACACCGTTGGACACCGTGGGACACCGTTGGACAACGTGGGACAACGTGGGACAACGTGGGACAACGTGGGACAACGTGGGACAACGTGGGACAACGTGGGACACCGTTGGACACCGTGGGACACCGTTGGACAACGTGGGACAACGTGGGACAACGTGGGACAACGTGGGACAACGTGGGACACCGTTGGACACCGTGGGACACCGTTGGACACCGTTGGACATCGTTGGACACCGTGGGACAACGTGGGACAACATGGGACAACGTGGGACAACGTGGGACAACGTGGGACAACGTGGGACACCGTTGGACACCGTGGGACACCGTTGGACACCGTGGGACACCGTTGGACAACGTGGGACAACGTGGGACAACGTGGGACAACGTGGGACAACGTGGGACAACGTGGGACAACGTGGGACAACGTGGGACAACGGGGGACAACGTGGGACAACGTGGGACAACGTGGGACAACGTGGGACAACGTGGGACAACGTGGGACAACGTGGGACATCGTTGGACACCGTTGGACATCGTTGGACACCGTGGGACAACGTGGGACAACGTGGGACAACGTGGGACAACGTGGGACAACGTGGGACAACGTGGGACAACGTGGGACAACGTGGGACATCGTGGGACAACGTGGGACAACGTGGGACAACGTGGGACAACGTGGGACAACGTGGGACACCGTTGGACAACGTGGGACACCGTTGGACATCGTTGGACACCGTGGGACAACGTGGGACAACGTGGGACAACGTGGGACACCGTTTGACACCGTTGGACATCGTTGGACATCGTTGGACACCGTTGGACACCGTTGGACACCGTGGGACAACGTGGGACAACGTGGGACAACGTGGGACAACGTGGGACAACGTGGGACAACGTGGGACAACGTGGGACAACGTGGGACAACGTGGGACATCGTGGGACAACGTGGGACAACGTGGGACAACGTGGGACAACGTGGGACAACGTGGGACAACGTGGGACAACGTGGGACAACGTGGGACAACGTGGGACAACGTGGGACATCGTGGGACAACGTGGGACAACGTGGGACAACGTGGGACAACGTGGGACAACGTGGGACAACGTGGGACACCGTTGGACAACGTGGGAGACCGTTGGACATCGTTGGACACCGTGGGACAACGTGGGACAACGTGGGACAACGTGGGACACCGTTGGACACCGTTGGACATCGTTGGACATCGTTGGACATCGTGGGACGCCGTTGGACATCGTTGGACACCGTTGGACATCGTTGGACACCGTTGGACATCGTTGGACACCGTGGGACAACGTGGGACAACGTGGGACAACGTGGGACACCGTTGGACATCGTTGGACACCGTTGGACATCGTTGGACACCGTGGGACACCGTTGGACACCGTTGGACACCGTTGGACACCGTTGGACATCGGTGGACATCGTGGGACACCGTTGGACACCGTTGGACATCGTTGGACACCGTTGGACACCGTGGGACAACGTGGGACAACGTGGGACAACGTGGGACAACGTGGGACAACATGGGACAACGTGGGACAACGTGGGACAACGTGGGACACCGTTGGACACCGTTGGACATCGTTGGACACCGTTGGACATCGTTGGACACCGTTGGACATCGTTGGACACCGTGGGACAACGTGGGACAACGTGGGACAACGTGGGACACCGTTGGACATCGTTGGACACCGTTGGACATCGTTGGACACCGTGGGACACCGTTGGACACCGTTGGACACCGTTGGACACCGTTGGACATCGGTGGACATCGTGGGACACCGTTGGACACCGTTGGACATCGTTGGACACCGTTGGACACCGTGGGACAACGTGGGACAACGTGGAACAACGTGGGACAACGTGGGACAACATGGGACAACGTGGGACAACGTGGGATACCGTTGGACACCGTGGGACACCGTTGGACAACGTGGGACAACGTGGGACAACGTGGGACAACGTGGGACACCGTTGGACACCGTGGGACACCGTTGGACACCGTTGGACATCGTTGGACACCGTGGGACAACGTGGGACAACGTGGGACAACGTGGGAAACCATGGAACAACGTGGGACAACGTGGGACAACGTGGGACAACGTGGGACAACGTGGGACACCGTTGGACATCGTTGGACACCGTTGGACATCGGTGGACATCGTGGGACAACGCGGGAAACCATGGAACAACGTGGGACAACGTGGGACAACGTGGGACAACATGGGACAACGTGGGACAACGTGGGACACCGTTGGACATCGTTGGACAACGTGGGACATCGTGGGACAACGTGGGACAACGTGGGACAACGTGGGACAACGTGGGACACCGTTGGACACCGTGGGACACCGTTGGACACCGTTGGACACCGTTGGACACCGTTGGACACCGTGGGACAACGTGGGACAACGTGGGACAACGTGGGACAACATGGGACAACGTGGGACAACGTGGGACAACGTGGGACAACGTGGGACACCGTTGGACACCGTGGGACACCGTTGGACACCGTGGGACACCGTTGGACAACGTGGGACAACGTGGGACAACGTGGGACAACGTGGGACAACGTGGGACAACGTGGGACAACGTGGGACAACGTGGGACAACGTGGGACACCGTTGGACACCGTGGGACACCGTTGGACAACGTGGGACAACGTGGGACAACGTGGGACAACGTGGGACAACGTGGGACACCGTTGGACACCGTGGGACACCGTTGGACACCGTTGGACATCGTTGGACACCGTGGGACAACGTGGGAAACCATGGAACAACGTGGGACAACGTGGGACAACGTGGGACAACGTGGGACAACGTGGGACACCGTTGGACATCGTTGGACACCGTGGGACAACGTGGGACAACGTGGGACACCGTTGGACACCGTTGGACATCGTTGGACACCGTTGGACACCGTGGGACAACGTGGGACAACGTGGGACAACGTGGGACAACGTGGGACAACGTAGGACAACGTGGGACAACGTGGGACACCGTTGGACATCGTTGGACAACGTGGGACATCGTGGGACAACGTGGGACAACGTGGGACAACGTGGGACAACGTGGGACACCGTTGGACACCGTGGGACACCGTTGGACACCGTTGGACACCGTGGGACACCGTTGGACACCGTTGGACATCGTTGGACACCGTTGGACACCGTTGGACACCGTTGGACACCGTGGGACAACGTGGGACAACGTGGGACAACGTGGGACAACGTGGGACAACGTGGGACAACGTGGGACAACGTGGGACAACGTGGGACAACGTGGGACAACGTGGGACAACTTGGGACAACGTGGGACAACGTGGGACAACGTGGGACAACGTGGGACAACGTGGGACAACGTGGGACAACGTGGGACAACGTGGGACATCGTGGGACAACGTGGGACAACGTGGGACAACGTGGGACACCGTTGGACACCGTGGGACAACGTGGGACAACGTGGGACAACGTGGGACAACGTGGGACAACGTGGGACAACGTGGGACAACGTGGGACATCGTGGGACAACGTGGGACAACGTGGGACAACGTGGGACAACGTGGGACACCGTGGGACACCGTTGCACAACGTGGGACACCGTTGGACATCGTGGGACACCGTGGGACAACGTGGGACAACGTGGGACAACGTGGGACACCGTTGGACACCGTTGGACATCGTTGGACATCGTTGGACATCGTGGGACACCGTTGGACATCGTTGGACACCGTTGGACACCGTTGGACAACGTGGGACAACGTGGGACACCGTTGGACATCGTTGGACACCGTGGGACAACGTGGGACAACGTGGGACAACGTGGGACAACGTGGGACAACGTGGGACAACGTGGGACAACGTGGGACAACGTGGGACAACGTGGGACAACGTGGGACAACGTGGGACAACGTGGGACAACGTGGGACAACGTGGGACAACGTGGGACAACGTGGGACACCGTTGGACATCGTTGGACACCGTGGGACAACGCGGGACAACGTGGGACAACGTGGGACAACGTGGGACAACGTGGGACAACGTGGGACACCGTTGGACACCGTTGGACATCGTTGGACATCGTTGGACATCGTGGGACACCGTTGGACATCGTTGGACACCGTTGGACATCGTTGGACACCGTTGGACATCGTTGGACACCGTGGGACAACGTGGGACAACGTGGGACAACGTGGGACACCGTTGGACATCGTTGGACACCGTTGGACATCGTTGGACACCGTGGGACACCGTTGGACACCGTTGGACACCGTTGGACATCGGTGGACATCGTGGGACACCGTTGGACACCGTTGGACATCGTTGGACACCGTTGGACACCGTGGGACAACGTGGGACAACGTGGGACAACGTGGGACAACGTGGGACAACATGGGACAACGTGGGACAACGTGGGACAACGTGGGACACCGTTGGACACCGTTGGACATCGTTGGACACCGTTGGACATCGTTGGACACCGTTGGACATCGTTGGACACCGTGGGACAACGTGGGACAACGTGGGACAACGTGGGACACCGTTGGACATCGTTGGACACCGTTGGACATCGTTGGACACCGTGGGACACCGTTGGACACCGTTGGACACCGTTGGACACCGTTGGACATCGGTGGACATCGTGGGACACCGTTGGACACCGTTGGACATCGTTGGACACCGTTGGACACCGTGGGACAACGTGGGACAACATGGGACAACGTGGGACAACGTGGGACACCGTTGGACACCGTGGGACACCGTTGGACACCGTTGGACATCGTTGGACACCGTGGGACAACGTGGGACAACGTGGGACAACGTGGGAAACCATGGAACAACGTGGGACAACGTGGGACAACGTGGGACAACGTGGGACAACGTGGGACACCGTTGGACATCGTTGGACACCGTTGGACATCGGTGGACATCGTGGGACAACGCGGGAAACCATGGAACAACGTGGGACAACGTGGGACAACGTGGGACAACATGGGACAACGTGGGACAACGTGGGACACCGTTGGACATCGTTGGACAACGTGGGACATCGTGGGACAACGTGGGAAACCATGGAACAACGTGGGACACCGTTGGACACCGTTGGACACCGTTGGACACCGTTGGACACCGTGGGACAACGTGGGACAACGTGGGACAACGTGGGACAACATGGGACAACGTGGGACAACGTGGGACAACGTGGGACAACGTGGGACACCGTTGGACACCGTGGGACACCGTTGGACACCGTGGGACACCGTTGGACAACGTGGGACAACGTGGGACAACGTGGGACAACGTGGGACAACGTGGGACACCGTTGGACACCGTGGGACACCGTTGGACACCGTTGGACATCGTTGGACACCGTGGGACAACGTGGGACAACATGGGACAACGTGGGACAACGTGGGACAACGTGGGACAACGTGGGACACCGTTGGACACCGTGGGACACCGTTGGACACCGTGGGACACCGTTGGACAACGTGGGACAACGTGGGACAACGTGGGACAACGTGGGACAACGTGGGACAACGTGGGACAACGTGGGACAACGTGGGACAACGTGGGACATCGTGGGACAACGTGGGACAACGTGGGACAACGTGGGACACCGTTGGACACCGTGGGACAACGTGGGACAACGTGGGACAACGTGGGACAACGTGGGACAACGTGGGACAACGTGGGACAACGTGGGACATCGTGGGACAACGTGGGACAACGTGGGACAACGTGGGACAACGTGGGACACCGTGGGACACCGTTGCACAACGTGGGACACCGTTGGACATCGTTGGACACCGTGGGACAACGTGGGACAACGTGGGACACCGTTGGACACCGTTGGACATCGTTGGACATCGTTGGACATCGTGGGACACCGTTGGACATCGTTGGACACCGTTGGACATCGTTGGACACCGTTGGACATCGTTGGACACCGTGGGACAACGTGGGACAACGTGGGACAACGTGGGACACCGTTGGACATCGTTGGACACCGTTGGACATCGTTGGACACCGTGGGACACCGTTGGCCACCGTTGGACACCGTTGGACACCGTTGGACATCGGTGGACATCGTGGGACACCGTTGGACACCGTTGGACATCGTTGGACACCGTTGGACACCGTGGGACAACGTGGGACAACGTGGGACAACGTGGGACAACGTGGGACAACATGGGACAACGTGGGACAACGTGGGACAACGTGGGACACCGTTGGACACCGTTGGACATCGTTGGACACCGTTGGACATCGTTGGACACCGTTGGACATCGTTGGACACCGTGGGACAACGTGGGACAACGTGGGACAACGTGGGACACCGTTGGACATCGTTGGACACCGTTGGACATCGTTGGACACCGTGGGACACCGTTGGACACCGTTGGACACCGTTGGACACCGTTGGACATCGGTGGACATCGTGGGACACCGTTGGACACCGTTGGACATCGTTGGACACCGTTGGACACCGTGGGACAACGTGGGACAACGTGGGACAACGTGGGACAACGTGGGACAACATGGGACAACGTGGGACAACGTGGGATACCGTTGGACACCGTGGGACACCGTTGGACAACGTGGGACAACGTGGGACAACGTGGGACAACGTGGGACACCGTTGGACACCGTGGGACACCGTTGGACACCGTTGGACATCGTTGGACACCGTGGGACAACGTGGGACAACGTGGGACAACGTGGGACAACGTGGGAAACCATGGAACAACGTGGGACAACGTGGGACAACGTGGGACAACGTGGGACAACGTGGGACACCGTTGGACATCGTTGGACACCGTTGGACATCGGTGGACATCGTGGGACAACGCGGGAAACCATGGAACAACGTGGGACAACGTGGGACAACGTGGGACAACATGGGACAACGTGGGACAACGTGGGACACCGTTGGACATCGTTGGACAACGTGGGACATCGTGGGACAACGTGGGACAACGTGGGACAACGTGGGACACCGTTGGACACCGTGGGACACCGTTGGACACCGTTGGACACCGTTGGACACCGTTGGACACCGTGGGACAACGTGGGACAACGTGGGACAACGTGGGACAACATGGGACAACGTGGGACAACGTGGGACAACGTGGGACAACGTGGGACACCGTTGGACACCGTGGGACACCGTTGGACACCGTGGGACACCGTTGGACAACGTGGGACAACGTGGGACAACGTGGGACAACGTGGGACAACGTGGGACACCGTTGGACACCGTGGGACACCGTTGGACACCGTTGGACATCGTTGGACAACGTGGGAGACCGTTGGACATCGTTGGACACCGTGGGACAACGTGGGACAACGTGGGACAACGTGGGACACCGTTGGACACCGTTGGACATCGTTGGACATCGTTGGACATCGTGGGACGCCGTTGGACATCGTTGGACACCGTTGGACATCGTTGGACACCGTTGGACATCGTTGGACACCGTGGGACAACGTGGGACAACGTGGGACAACGTGGGACACCGTTGGACATCGTTGGACACCGTTGGACATCGTTGGACAACGTGGGACATCGTGGGACAACGTGGGACAACGTGGGACAACGTGGGACAACGTGGGACAACGCGGGAAACCATGGAACAACGTGGGACAACGTGGGACAACGTGGGACAACATGGGACAACGTGGGACAACGTGGGACACCGTTGGACATCGTTGGACAACGTGGGACATCGTGGGACAACGTGGGACAACGTGGGACAACGTGGGACAACGTGGGACAACGTGGGACAATGTGGGACAACGTGGGACAACGTGGGACAACGTGGGACAACGTGGGACAACGTGGGACAACGTGGGACAACGTGGGACAACGTGGGACAACGTGGGACAACGTGGGACATCGTGGGACACCGTTGGACATCGTTGGACGCCGTGGGACAACGTGGGACAACGTGGGACAACGTGGGACAACGTGGGACAACGTGGGACAACGTGGGACAACGTGGGACAACGTGGGACAACGTGGGACAACGTGGGACAACGTGGGACAACGTGGGACAACGTGGGACAACGTGGGACACCGTTGGACAACGTGGGACACCGTTGGACATCGTTGGACACCGTGGGACAACGTGGGACAACGTGGGACAACGTGGGACACCGTTTGACACCGTTGGACATCGTTGGACATCGTTGGACACCGTTGGACACCGTTGGACACCGTGGGACAACGTGGGACAACGTGGGACAACGTGGGACAACGTGGGACAACGTGGGACAACGTGGGACAACGTGGGACAACGTGGGACAACGTGGGACATCGTGGGACAACGTGGGACAACGTGGGACAACGTGGGACAACGTGGGACAACGTGGGACAACGTGGGACAACGTGGGACAACGTGGGACAACGTGGGACAACGTGGGACATCGTGGGACAACGTGGGACAACGTGGGACAACGTGGGACAACGTGGGACAACGTGGGACACCGTTGGACAACGTGGGAGACCGTTGGACATCGTTGGACACCGTGGGACAACGTGGGACAACGTGGGACAACGTGGGACACCGTTGGACACCGTTGGACATCGTTGGACATCGTTGGACATCGTGGGACGCCGTTGGACATCGTTGGACACCGTTGGACATCGTTGGACACCGTTGGACATCGTTGGACACCGTGGGACAACGTGGGACAACGTGGGACAACGTGGGACACCGTTGGACATCGTTGGACACCGTTGGACATCGTTGGACACCGTGGGACACCGTTGGACACCGTTGGACACCGTTGGACACCGTTGGACATCGGTGGACATCGTGGGACACCGTTGGACACCGTTGGACATCGTTGGACACCGTTGGACATCGTTGGACACCGTGGGACAACGTGGGACAACGTGGGACAACGTGGGACACCGTTTGACACCGTTGGACATCGTTGGACATCGTTGGACACCGTTGGACACCGTTGGACACCGTGGGACAACGTGGGACAACGTGGGACAACGTGGGACAACGTGGGACAACGTGGGACAACGTGGGACAACGTGGGACAACGTGGGACAACGTGGGACATCGTGGGACAACGTGGGACAACGTGGGACAACGTGGGACAACGTGGGACAACGTGGGACAACGTGGGACAACGTGGGACAACGTGGGACAACGTGGGACAACGTGGGACATCGTGGGACAACGTGGGACAACGTGGGACAACGTGGGACAACGTGGGACAACGTGGGACACCGTTGGACAACGTGGGAGACCGTTGGACATCGTTGGACACCGTGGGACAACGTGGGACAACGTGGGACAACGTGGGACACCGTTGGACACCGTTGGACATCGTTGGACATCGTTGGACATCGTGGGACGCCGTTGGACATCGTTGGACACCGTTGGACATCGCTGGACACCGTTGGACATCGTTGGACACCGTGGGACAACGTGGGACAACGTGGGACAACGTGGGACACCGTTGGACATCGTTGGACACCGTTGGACATCGTTGGACACCGTGGGACACCGTTGGACACCGTTGGACACCGTTGGACACCGTTGGACATCGGTGGACATCGTGGGACACCGTTGGACACCGTTGGACATCGTTGGACACCGTTGGACACCGTGGGACAACGTGGGACAACGTGGGACAACGTGGGACAACGTGGGACAACATGGGACAACGTGGGACAACGTGGGACAACGTGGGACACCGTTGGACACCGTTGGACATCGTTGGACACCGTTGGACATCGTTGGACACCGTTGGACATCGTTGGACACCGTGGGACAACGTGGGACAACGTGGGACAACGTGGGACACCGTTGGACATCGTTGGACACCGTTGGACATCGTTGGACACCGTGGGACACCGTTGGACACCGTTGGACACCGTTGGACACCGTTGGACATCGGTGGACATCGTGGGACACCGTTGGACACCGTTGGACATCGTTGGACACCGTTGGACACCGTGGGACAACGTGGGACAACGTGGGACAACGTGGGACAACGTGGGACAACATGGGACAACGTGGGACAACGTGGGATACCGTTGGACACCGTGGGACACCGTTGGACAACGTGGGACAACGTGGGACAACGTGGGACAACGTGGGACACCGTTGGACACCGTGGGACACCGTTGGACACCGTTGGACATCGTTGGACACCGTGGGACAACGTGGGACAACGTGGGACAACGTGGGAAACCATGGAACAACGTGGGACAACGTGGGACAACGTGGGACAACGTGGGACAACGTGGGACACCGTTGGACATCGTTGGACACCGTTGGACATCGGTGGACATCGTGGGACAACGCGGGAAACCATGGAACAACGTGGGACAACGTGGGACAACGTGGGACAACATGGGACAACGTGGGACAACGTGGGACACCGTTGGACATCGTTGGACAACGTGGGACATCGTGGGACAACGTGGGACAACGTGGGACAACGTGGGACAACGTGGGACAACGTGGGACACCGTTGGACACCGTGGGACACCGTTGGACACCGTTGGACACCGTTGGACACCGTTGGACACCGTGGGACAACGTGGGACAACGTGGGACAACGTGGGACAACATGGGACAACGTGGGACAACGTGGGACAACGTGGGACAACGTGGGACACCGTTGGACACCGTGGGACACCGTTGGACACCGTTGGACACCGTGGGACACCGTTGGACAACGTGGGACAACGTGGGACAACGTGGGACAACGTGGGACAACGTGGGACAACGTGGGACAACGTGGGACAACGTGGGACAACGTGGGACACCGTTGGACACCGTGGGACACCGTTGGACAACGTGGGACAACGTGGGACAACGTGGGACAACGTGGGACAACGTGGGACACCGTTGGACACCGTGGGACACCGTTGGACACCGTTGGACATCGTTGGACACCGTGGGACAACGTGGGAAACCATGGAACAACGTGGGACAACGTGGGACAACGTGGGACAACGTGGGACAACGTGGGACACCGTTGGACATCGTTGGACACCGTGGGACAACGTGGGACAACGTGGGACACCGTTGGACACCGTTGGACATCGTTGGACACCGTTGGACACCGTGGGACAACGTGGGACAACGTGGGACAACGTGGGACAACGTGGGACAACGTAGGACAACGTGGGACAACGTGGGACACCGTTGGACATCGTTGGACAACGTGGGACATCGTGGGACAACGTGGGACAACGTGGGACAACGTGGGACAACGTGGGACACCGTTGGACACCGTGGGACACCGTTGGACACCGTTGGACACCGTGGGACACCGTTGGACACCGTTGGACATCGTTGGACACCGTTGGACACCGTTGGACACCGTTGGACACCGTGGGACAACGTGGGACAACGTGGGACAACGTGGGACAACGTGGGACAACGTGGGACAACGTGGGACAACGTGGGACAACGTGGGACAACGTGGGACAACGTGGGACAACGTGGGACAACGTGGGACAACGTGGGACAACGTGGGACAACGTGGGACAACGTGGGACAACGTGGGACAACGTGGGACATCGTGGGACAACGTGGGACAACGTGGGACAACGTGGGACACCGTTGGACACCGTGGGACAACGTGGGACAACGTGGGACAACGTGGGACAACGTGGGACAACGTGGGACAACGTGGGACAACGTGGGACATCGTGGGACAACGTGGGACAACGTGGGACAACGTGGGACAACGTGGGACACCGTGGGACACCGTGGCACAACGTGGGACACCGTTGGACATCGTTGGACACCGTGGGACAACGTGGGACAACGTGGGACAACGTGGGACACCGTTGGACACCGTTGGACATCGTTGGACATCGTTGGACATCGTGGGACACCGTTGGACATCGTTGGACACCGTTGGACACCGTTGGACAACGTGGGACAACGTGGGACAACGTGGGACACCGTTGGACATCGTTGGACACCGTGGGACAACGTGGGACAACGTGGGACAACGTGGGACAACGTGGGACAACGTGGGACAACGTGGGACAACGTGGGACAACGTGGGACAACGTGGGACAACGTGGGACAACGTGGGACAACGTGGGACAACGTGGGACAACGTGGGACAACGTGGGACAACGTGGGACAACGTGGGACAACGTGGGACAACGTGGGACAACGTGGGACAACGTGGGACAACGTGGGACATCGTGGGACAACGTGGGACAACGTGGGACAACGTGGGACAACGTGGGACAACGTGGGACACCGTTGGACAACGTGGGACACCGTTGGACATCGTTGGACACCGTGGGACAACGTGGGACAACGTGGGACAACGTGGGACACCGTTGGACACCGTTGGACATCGTTGGACATCGTTGGACACCGTTGGACACCGTTGGACACCGTGGGACAACGTGGGACAACGTGGGACAACGTGGGACAACGTGGGACAACGTGGGACAACGTGGGACAACGTGGGACAACGTGGGACAACGTGGGACATCGTGGGACAACGTTGGACACCGTGGGACAACGCGGGACAACGTGGGACAACGTGGGACAACGTGGGACAACGTGGGACAACGTGGGACACCGTTGGACACCGTTGGACATCGTTGGACATCGTTGGACATCGTGGGACACCGTTGGACATCGTTGGACACCGTTGGACATCGTTGGACACCGTTGGACATCGTTGGACACCGTGGGACAACGTGGGACAACGTGGGACAACGTGGGACACCGTTGGACATCGTTGGACACCGTTGGACATCGTTGGACACCGTGGGACACCGTTGGACACCGTTGGACACCGTTGGACACCGTTGGACATCGGTGGACATCGTGGGACACCGTTGGACACCGTTGGACATCGTTGGACACCGTTGGACACCGTGGGACAACGTGGGACAACGTGGGACAACGTGGGACAACGTGGGACAACATGGGACAACGTGGGACAACGTGGGACAACGTGGGACACCGTTGGACACCGTTGGACATCGTTGGACACCGTTGGACATCGTTGGACACCGTTGGACATCGTTGGACACCGTGGGACAACGTGGGACAACGTGGGACAACGTGGGACACCGTTGGACATCGTTGGACACCGTTGGACATCGTTGGACACCGTGGGACACCGTTGGACACCGTTGGACACCGTTGGACACCGTTGGACATCGGTGGACATCGTGGGACACCGTTGGACACCGTTGGACATCGTTGGACACCGTTGGACACCGTGGGACAACGTGGGACAACGTGGGACAACGTGGGACAACGTGGGACAACATGGGACAACGTGGGACAACGTGGGATACCGTTGGACACCGTGGGACACCGTTGGACAACGTGGGACAACGTGGGACAACGTGGGACAACGTGAGACACCGTTGGACACCGTGGGACACCGTTGGACACCGTTGGACATCGTTGGACACCGTGGGACAACGTGGGACAACGTGGGACAACGTGGGAAACCATGGAACAACGTGGGACAACGTGGGACAACGTGGGACAACGTGGGACAACGTGGGACACCGTTGGACATCGTTGGACACCGTTGGACATCGGTGGACATCGTGGGACAACGCGGGAAACCATGGAACAACGTGGGACAACGTGGGACAACGTGGGACAACATGGGACAACGTGGGACAACGTGGGACACCGTTGGACATCGTTGGACAACGTGGGACATCGTGGGACAACGTGGGACAACGTGGGACAACGTGGGACAACGTGGGACACCGTTGGACACCGTGGGACACCGTTGGACACCGTTGGACACCGTTGGACACCGTTGGACACCGTGGGACAACGTGGGACAACGTGGGACAACGTGGGACAACATGGGACAACGTGGGACAACGTGGGACAACGTGGGACAACGTGGGACACCGTTGGACACCGTGGGACACCGTTGGACACCGTGGGACACCGTTGGACAACGTGGGACAACGTGGGACACCGTTGGACATCGTTGGACACCGTTGGACACCGTTGGACAACGTGGGACAACGTGGGACAACGTGGGACACCGTTGGACATCGTTGGACACCGTGGGACAACGTGGGACAACGTGGGACAACGTGGGACAACGTGGGACAACGTGGGACAACGTGGGACAACGTGGGACAACATGGGACAACGTGGGACAACGTGGGACAACGTGGGACAACGTGGGACAACGTGGGACAACGTGGGACAACGTGGGACAACGTGGGACAACGTGGGACAACGTGGGACAACGTGGGACAACGTGGGACAACGTGGGACAACGTGGGACATCGTGGGACAACGTGGGACAACGTGGGACAACGTGGGACAACGTGGGACAACGTGGGACACCGTTGGACAACGTGGGACACCGTTGGACATCGTTGGACACCGTGGGACAACGTGGGACAACGTGGGACAACGTGGGACACCGTTGGACACCGTTGGACATCGTTGGACATCGTTGGACATCGTGGGACACCGTTGGACATCGTTGGACACCGTTGGACATCGTTGGACACCGTGGGACAACGTGGGAAAACGTGGGACAACGTGGGACACCGTTGGACATCGTTGGACACCGTTGGACATCGTTGGACACCGTGGGACAACGTGGGACAACGTCGGACAACGTGGGACACCGTTGGACATCGTTGGACACCGTTGGACATCGTTGGACACCGTGGGACACCGTTGGACACCGTTGGACACCGTTGGACATCGGTGGACATCGTGGGACAACGTGGGAAACCATGGAACAACGTGGGACAACGTGGGACAACGTGGGACAACGTGGGACAACGTGGGACACCGTTGGACATCGTTGGACACCGTGGGACAACGTGGGACAACGTGGGACACCGTTGGACACCGTTGGACATCGTTGGACACCGTTGGACACCGTGGGACAACGTGGGACAACGTGGGACAACGTGGGACAACGTGGGACAACGTAGGACAACGTGGGACAACGTGGGACACCGTTGGACATCGTTGGACAACGTGGGACATCGTGGGACAACGTGGGACAACGTGGGACAACGTGGGACAACGTGGGACACCGTTGGACACCGTGGGACACCGTTGGACACCGTTGGACACCGTGGGACACCGTTGGACACCGTTGGACATCGTTGGACACCGTTGGACACCGTTGGACACCGTTGGACACCGTTGGACACCGTGGGACAACGTGGGACAACGTGGGACAACGTGGGACAACGTGGGACAACGTGGGACAACGTGGGACAACGTGGGACAACGTGGGACAACGTGGGACACCGTTGGACACCGTGGGACACCGTTGGACACCGTTGGACATCGTTGGACACCGTTGGACATCGTTGGACACCGTGGGACAACGTGGGACAACGTGGGAAACCATGGAACAACGTGGGACAACGTGGGACAACGTGGGACAACGTGGGACAACGTGGGACAACGTGGGACAACGTGGGACAACGTGGGACAACGTGGGACAACGTGGGACAACGTGGGACACCGTGGGACACCGTTGGACACCGTTGGACATCGTTGGACACCGTGGGACAACGTGGGACAACGTGGGACACCGTTGGACACCGTGGGACAACGTGGGACAACGTGGGACAACGTGGGACAACGTGGGACAACGTGGGACAACGTAGGACAACGTGGGACAACGTGGGACACCGTTGGACATCGTTGGACAACGTGGGACATCGTGGGACAACGTGGGACAACGTGGGACAACGTGGGACAACGTGGGACAACGTGGGACAACGTGGGACAACGTGGGACACCGTGGGACACCGTTGGACACCGCTGGACATCGTTGGACACCGTGAGACAACGTGGGACAACGTGGGACACCGTTGGACACCGTGGGACAACGTGGGACAACGTGGGACAACGTGGGACAACGTGGGACAACGTGGGACAACGTAGGACAACGTGGGACAACGTGGGACACCGTTGGACATCGTTGGACAACGTGGGACATCGTGGGACAACGTTGGACATCGTTGGACACCGTGGGACAACGTGGGACAACGTCGGACAACGTGGGACACCGTTGGACATCGTTGGACACCGTTGGACATCGTTGGACACCGTGGGACACCGTTGGACACCGTTGGACACCGTTGGACATCGGTGGACATCGTGGGACACCGTTGGACACCGTTGGACATCGTTGGACACCGTTGGACACCGTGGGACAACGTGGGACAACGTGGGACAACGTGGGACAACGTGGGACAACATGGGACAACGTGGGACAACGTGGGATACCGTTGGATACCGTGGGACACCGTTGGACAACGTGGGACAACGTGGGACAACGTGGGACAACGTGGGACAACGTGGGACACCGTTGGACACCGTGGGACACCGTTGGACACCGTGGGACAACGTGGGACAACGTGGGACAACGTGGGAAACCATGGAACAACGTGGGACAACGTGGGACAACGTGGGACAACGTGGGACAACGTGGGACACCGTTGGACATCGTTGGACACCGTGGGACAACGTGGGACAACGTGGGACACCGTTGGACACCGTTGGACATCGTTGGACATCGTTGGACACCGTTGGACACCGTTGGACACCGTTGGACACCGTGGGACAACGTGGGACAACGTGGGACAACGTGGGACAACGTGGGACAACGTGGGACAACGTGGGACAACGTGGGACAACGTGGGACAACGTGGGACAACGTGGGACATCGTGGGACAACGTGGGACAACGTGGGACAACGTGGGACAACGTGGGATAACGTGGGACAACGTGGGACAACGTGGGACAACGTGGGACAACGTGGGACAACGTGGGACAACGTGGGACAACGTGGGACAACGTGGGACAACGTGGGACAACGTGGGACACCGTTGGACAACGTGAGACACCGTTGGACATCGTTGGACACCGTGGGACAACGTGGGACAACGTGGGACAACGTGGGACACCGTTGGACACCGTTGGACATCGTTGGACATCGTTGGACATCGTGGGACACCGTTGGACATCGTTGGACACCGTTGGACATCGTTGGACACCGTTGGACACCGTGGGACAACGTGGGACAACGTGGGACAACGTGGGACAACGTGGGACATCGTGGGACAAAGTGGGACAACGTGGGACAACGTGGGACAACGTGGGACAACGTGGGACAACGTGGGACATCGTGGGACAACGTGGGACAACGTGGGACAACGTGGGACAACGTGGGACAACGTGGGACAACGTGGGACAACGTGGGACAACGTGGGACAACGTGGGACATCGTGGGACAACGTGGGACAACGTGGGACAACGTGGGACAACGTGGGACAACGTGGGACACCGTTGGACAACGTGGGACACCGTTGGACATCGTTGGACACCGTGGGACAACGTGGGACAACGTGGGACAACGTGGGACACCGTTGGACACCGTTGGACATCGTTGGACATCGTTGGACATCGTGGGACACCGTTGGACATCGTTGGACACCGTTGGACATCGTTGGACACCGTGGGACAACGTGGGAAAACGTGGGACAACGTGGGACACCGTTGGACATCGTTGGACACCGTTGGACATCGTTGGACACCGTGGGACAACGTGGGACAACGTGGGACAACGTGGGACACCGTTGGACATCGTTGGACACCGTTGGACATCGTTGGACACCGTGGGACACCGTTGGACACCGTTGGACACCGTTGGACATCGGTGGACATCGTGGGACAACGTGGGAAACCATGGAACAACGTGGGACAACGTGGGACAACGTGGGACAACGTGGGACAACGTGGGACACCGTTGGACATCGTTGGACACCGTGGGACAACGTGGGACAACGTGGGACACCGTTGGACACCGTTGGACATCGTTGGACACCGTTGGACACCGTGGGACAACGTGGGACAACGTGGGACAACGTGGGACAACGTGGGACAACGTAGGACAACGTGGGACAACGTGGGACACCGTTGGACATCGTTGGACAACGTGGGACATCGTGGGACAACGTGGGACAACGTGGGACAACGTGGGACAACGTGGGACACCGTTGGACACCGTGGGACACCGTTGGACACCGTTGGACACCGTGGGACACCGTTGGACACCGTTGGACATCGTTGGACACCGTTGGACACCGTTGGACACCGTTGGACACCGTGGGACAACGTGGGACAACGTGGGACAACGTGGGACAACGTGGGACAACGTGGGACAACGTGGGACACCGTGGGACACCGTGGGACACCGTTGGACACCGTGGGACACCGTTGGACACCGTTGGACATCGTTGGACACCGTTGGACATCGTTGGACACCGTGGGACAACGTGGGACAACGTGGGAAACCATGGAACAACGTGGGACAACGTGGGACAACGTGGGACAACGTGGGACAACGTGGGACAACGTGGGACAACGTGGGACAACGTGGGACAACGTGGGACAACGTGGGACAACGTGGGACACCGTGGGACACCGTTGGACACCGTTGGACATCGTTGGACACCGTGGGACAACGTGGGACAACGTGGGACACCGTTGGACACCGTGGGACAACGTGGGACAACGTGGGACAACGTGGGACAACGTGGGACAACGTGGGACAACGTAGGACAACGTGGGACAACGTGGGACACCGTTGGACATCGTTGGACAACGTGGGACATCGTGGGACAACGTGGGACAACGTGGGACAACGTGGGACAACGTGGGACAACGTGGGACAACGTGGGACAACGTGGGACACCGTGGGACACCGTTGGACACCGTTGGACATCGTTGGACACCGTGAGACAACGTGGGACAACGTGGGACACCGTTGGACACCGTGGGACAACGTGGGACAACGTGGGACAACGTGGGACAACGTGGGACAACGTGGGACAACATGGGACAACGTGGGACAACGTGGGATACCGTTGGATACCGTGGGACACCGTTGGACAACGTGGGACAACGTGGGACAACGTGGGACAACGTGGGACAACGTGGGACACCGTTGGACACCGTGGGACACCGTTGGACACCGTGGGACAACGTGGGACAACGTGGGACAACGTGGGAAACCATGGAACAACGTGGGACAACGTGGGACAACGTGGGACAACGTGGGACAACGTGGGACACCGTTGGACATCGTTGGACACCGTGGGACAACGTGGGACACCGTTGGACACCGTTGGACATCGTTGGACATCGTTGGACACCGTTGGACACCGTTGGACACCGTTGGACACCGTGGGACAACGTGGGACAACGTGGGACAACGTGGGACAACGTGGGACAACGTGGGACAACGTGGGACAACGTGGGACAACGTGGGACAACGTGGGACAACGTGGGACATCGTGGGACAACGTGGGACAACGTGGGACAACGTGGGACAACGTGGGATAACGTGGGACAACGTGGGACAACGTGGGACAACGTGGGACAGCGTGGGACATCGTGGGACAACGTGGGACAACGTGGGACAACGTGGGACAACGTGGGACAACGTGGGACACCGTTGGACAACGTGAGACACCGTTGGACATCGTTGGACACCGTGGGACAACGTGGGACAACGTGGGACAACGTGGGACACCGTTGGACACCGTTGGACATCGTTGGACATCGTTGGACATCGTGGGACACCGTTGGACATCGTTGGACACCGTTGGACATCGTTGGACACCGTGGGACAACGTGGGACAACGTGGGACAACGTGGGACACCGTTGGACATCGTTGGACACCGTTGGACATCGTTGGACACCGTGGGACAACGTGGGACAACGTGGGACAACGTGGGACACCGTTGGACATCGTTGGACACCGTTGGACATCGTTGGACACCGTGGGACACCGTTGGACACCGTTGGACACCGTTGGACATCGGTGGACATCGTGGGACAACGTGGGAAACCATGGAACAACGTGGGACAACGTGGGACAACGTGGGACAACGTGGGACAACGTGGGACAACGTGGGACAACGTGGGACACCGTTGGACATCGTTGGACAACGTGGGACATCGTGGGACAACGTGGGACAACGTGGGACAACGTGGGACAACGTGGGACACCGTTGGACACCGTGGGACACCGTTGGACACCGTTGGACACCGTGGGACACCGTTGGACACCGTTGGACATCGTTGGACACCGTTGGACACCGTTGGACACCGTTGGACACCGTGGGACAACGTGGGACAACGTGGGACAACGTGGGACAACGTGGGACAACGTGGGACAACGTGGGACAACGTGGGACAACGTGGGACAACGTGGGACACCGTTGGACACCGTGGGACACCGTTGGACACCGTGGGACACCGTTGGACAACGTGGGACAACGTGGGACAACGTGGGACAACGTGGGACAACGTGGGACAACGTGGGACAACGTGGGACAACGTGGGACACCGTTGGACACCGTGGGACACCGTTGGACACCGTTGGACATCGTTGGACACCGTGGGACAACGTGGGACAACGTGGGAAACCATGGAACAACGTGGGACAACGTGGGACAACGTGGGACAACGTGGGACAACGTGGGACACCGTTGGACATCGTTGGACACCGTGGGACAACGTGGGACAACGTGGGACACCGTTGGACACCGTTGGACACCGTGGGACAACGTGGGACAACGTGGGACAACGTGGGACAACGTGGGACAACGTGGGACAACGTGGGACAACGTGGGACAACGTGGGACAACGTGGGACACCGTTGGACACCGTGGGACACCGTTGGACACCGTTGGACATCGTTGGACACCGTTGGACATCGTTGGACACCGTGGGACAACGTGGGACAACGTGGGAAACCATGGAACAACGTGGGACAACGTGGGACAACGTGGGACACCGTGGGACAACGTGGGACAACGTGGGACAACGTGGGACAACGTGGGACAACGTGGGACAACGTGGGACAACGTGGGACACCGTGGGACACCGTTGGACACCGTTGGACATCGTTGGACACCGTGGGACAACGTGGGACAACGTGGGACACCGTTGGACACCGTGGGACAACGTGGGACAACGTGGGACAACGTGGGACAACGTGGGACAACGTGGGACAACGTAGGACACCGTGGGACAACGTGGGACACCGTTGGACATCGTTGGACAACGTGGGACATCGTGGGACAACGTGGGACAACGTGGGACAACGTGGGACAACGTGGGACAACGTGGGACAACGTGGGACAACGTGGGACACCGTGGGACACCGTGGGACACCGTTGGACATCGTTGGACACCGTGAGACAACGTGGGACAACGTGGGACACCGTTGGACACTGTGGGACAACGTGGGACAACGTGGGACAACGTGGGACAACGTGGGACAACGTGGGACAACATGGGACAACGTGGGACAACGTGGGATACCGTTGGATACCGTGGGACACCGTTGGACAACGTGGGACAACGTGGGACAACGTGGGACAACGTGGGACAACGTGGGACACCGTTGGACACCGTGGGACACCGTTGGACACCGTGGGACAACGTGGGACAACGTGGGACAACGTGGGAAACCATGGAACAACGTGGGACAACGTGGGACAACGTGGGACAACGTGGGACAACGTGGGACACCGTTGGACATCGTTGGACACCGTGGGACAACGTGGGACACCGTTGGACACCGTTGGACATCGTTGGACATCGTTGGACACCGTTGGACACCGTTGGACACCGTTGGACACCGTGGGACAACGTGGGACAACGTGGGACAACGTGGGACAACGTGGGACAACGTGGGACAACGTGGGACAACGTGGGACAACGTGGGACAACGTGGGACAACGTGGGACATCGTGGGACAACGTGGGACAACGTGGGACAACGTGGGACAACGTGGGATAACGTGGGACAACGTGGGACAACGTGGGACAACGTGGGACAACGTGGGACATCGTGGGACAACGTGGGACAACGTGGGACAACGTGGGACAACGTGGGACAACGTGGGACACCGTTGGACAACGTGAGACACCGTTGGACATCGTTGGACACCGTGGGACAACGTGGGACAACGTGGGACAACGTGGGACACCGTTGGACACCGTTGGACATCGTTGGACATCGTTGGACATCGTGGGACACCGTTGGACATCGTTGGACACCGTTGGACATCGTTGGACACCGTGGGACAACGTGGGACAACGTGGGACAACGTGGGACACCGTTGGACATCGTTGGACACCGTTGGACATCGTTGGACACCGTGGGACAACGTGGGACAACGTGGGACAACGTGGGACACCGTTGGACATCGTTGGACACCGTTGGACATCGTTGGACACCGTGGGACACCGTTGGACACCGTTGGACACCGTTGGACATCGGTGGACATCGTGGGACAACGTGGGAAACCATGGAACAACGTGGGACAACGTGGGACAACGTGGGACAACGTGGGACAACGTGGGACAACGTGGGACAACGTGGGACACCGTTGGACATCGTTGGACAACGTGGGACATCGTGGGACAACGTGGGACAACGTGGGACAACGTGGGACAACGTGGGACACCGTTGGACACCGTGGGACACCGTTGGACACCGTTGGACACCGTGGGACACCGTTGGACACCGTTGGACATCGTTGGACACCGTTGGACACCGTTGGACACCGTTGGACACCGTGGGACAACGTGGGACAACGTGGGACAACGTGGGACAACGTGGGACAACGTGGGACAACGTGGGACAACGTGGGACAACGTGGGACAACGTGGGACACCGTTGGACACCGTGGGACACCGTTGGACACCGTGGGACACCGTTGGACAACGTGGGACAACGTGGGACAACGTGGGACAACGTGGGACAACGTGGGACAACGTGGGACAACGTGGGACAACGTGGGACACCGTTGGACACCGTGGGACACCGTTGGACACCGTTGGACATCGTTGGACACCGTGGGACAACGTGGGACAACGTGGGAAACCATGGAACAAAGTGGGACAACGTGGGACAACGTGGGACAACGTGGGACAACGTGGGACACCGTTGGACATCGTTGGACACCGTGGGACAACGTGGGACAACGTGGGACACCGTTGGACACCGTTGGACATCGTTGGACACCGTGGGACACCGTGGGACAACGTGGGACAACGTGGGACAACGTGGGACAACGTGGGACAACGTAGGACAACGTGGGACAACGTGGGACACCGTTGGACATCGTTGGACAACGTGGGACATCGTGGGACAACGTGGGACAACGTGGGACAACGTGGGACAACGTGGGACACCGTTGGACACCGTGGGACACCGTTGGACACCGTTGGACACCGTGGGACACCGTTGGACACCGTTGGACATCGTTGGACACCGTTGGACACCGTTGGACACCGTTGGACACCGTTGGACACCGTGGGACAACGTGGGACAACGTGGGACACCGTTGGACACCGTGGGACAACGTGGGACAACGTGGGACAACGTGGGACAACGTGGGACAACGTGGGACAACGTAGGACAACGTGGGACTACGTGGGACACCGTTGGACATCGTTGGACAACGTGGGACATCGTGGGACAACGTGGGACAACGTGGGACAACGTGGGACAACGTGGGACAACGTGGGACAACGTGGGACAACGTGGGACAACGTGGGACAACGTGGGACACCGTTGGACACCGTGGGACACCGTTGGACACCGTTGGACATCGTTGGACACCGTGGGACAACGTGGGACAACGTGGGACACCGTTGGACATCGTTGGACAACGTGGGACATCGTGGGACAACGTTGGACAACGTGGGACAACGTGGGACAACGTGGGACAACGTGGGACAACGTGGGACAACGTGGGACAACGTGGGACAACGTTGGACACCGTTGGACACCGTGGGACAACGTAGGACAACGTGGGACAACGTGGGACACCGTTGGACATCGTTGGACAACGTGGGACATCGTGGGACAACGTGGGACAACGTGGGACAACGTGGGACAACGTGGGACACCGTTGGACACCGTGGGACACCGTTGGACACCGTTGGACACCGTGGGACACCGTTGGACACCGTTGGACATCGTTGGACACCGTTGGACACCGTTGGACATCGTGGGACAACGTGGGACAACGTGGGACAACGTGGGACAACGTGGGACAACGTGGGACAACGTGGGACAACGTGGGACAACGTGGGACAACGTGGGACATCGTGGGACAACGTGGGACAACGTGGGACAACGTGGGACAACGTGGGACAACGTGGGACAACGTGGGACAACGTGGGACAACGTGGGACAACGTGGGACACCGTTGGACACCGTTGGACACCGTTGGACAACGTGGGACAACGTGGGACAACGTGGGACACCGTTGGACACCGTGGGACAACGTGGGACAACGTGGGACAACGTGGGACACCGTTGGATACCGTGGGACAACGTGGGACAACGTGGGACAACGTGGGCACCGTTGGACATCGTTGGACATCGTTGGACATCGTTGGACACCGTTGGACACCGTTGGACACCGTGGGACACCGTTGGACATCGGTGGACATCGTGGGACACCGTTGGACACCGTTGGACATCGTTGGACACCGTTGGACACCGTGGGACAACGTGGGACAACGTGGGACAACGTGGGACAACGTGGGACAACGTGGGACACCGTTCGACATCGTTGGACGCCGTGGGACAACGTGGGACAACGTGGGACACCGTTGGACACCGTTGAACATCGTTGGACATCGTTGGACACCGTTGGACACCGTTGGACACCGTTGGACACCGTGGGACAACGTGGGACAACGTGGGACAACGTGGGACAACGTGGGACAACGTGGGACAACGTGGGACAACGTGGGGCAACGTAGGACAACGTGGGACAACGTGGGACACCGTGGGACACCGTTGGACACCGTTGGACACCGTGGGACACCGTTGGACACCGTTGGACATCGTTGGACACCGTTGGACACCGTTGGACATCGTGGGACAACGTGGGACAACGTGGGACAACGTGGGACAACGTGGGACAACGTGGGACAACGTGGGACAACGTGGGACAACGTGGGACAACGTGGGACAACGTGGGACAACGTGGGACAACGTGGGACACCGTTGGACACCGTGGGATACCGTTGGACACCGTTGGACACCGTGGGACACCGTTGGACACCGTTGGACATCGTTGGACACCGTTGGACACCGTTGGACATCGTGGGACAACGTGGGACAACGTGGGACAACGTGGGACAACGTGGGACAACGTGGGACAACGTGGGACAACGTGGGACAACGTGGGACAACGTGGGACACCGTGGGACAACGTGGGACAACGTGGGACAACGTGGGACAACGTGGGACAACGTGGGACAACGTGGGACAACGTGGGACAACGTGGGACAACGTGGGACACCGTTGGACACCGTTGGACACCGTTGGACAACGTGGGACAACGTGGGACAACGTGGGACACCGTTGGACACCGTGGGACAACGTGGGACAACGTGGGACAACGTGGGACACCGTTGGATACCGTGGGACAACGTGGGACAACGTGGGACAACGTGGGCACCGTTGGACATCGTTGGACATCGTTGGACATCGTTGGACACCGTTGGACACCGTTGGACACCGTGGGACACCGTTGGACATCGGTGGACATCGTGGGACACCGTTGGACACCGTTGGACATCGTTGGACACCGTTGGACACCGTGGGACAACGTGGGACAACGTGGGACAACGTGGGACAACGTGGGACAACGTGGGACACCGTTGGACATCGTTGGACGCCGTGGGACAACGTGGGACAACGTGGGACACCGTTGGACACCGTTGAACATCGTTGGACATCGTTGGACACCGTTGGACACCGTTGGACACCGTTGGACACCGTGGGACAACGTGGGACAACGTGGGACAACGTGGGACAACGTGGGACAACGTGGGACAACGTGGGACAACGTGGGGCAACGTAGGACAACGTGGGACAACGTGGGACACCGTGGGACACCGTTGGACACCGTTGGACACCGTGGGACACCGTTGGACACCGTTGGACATCGTTGGACACCGTTGGACACCGTTGGACATCGTGGGACAACGTGGGACAACGTGGGACAACGTGGGACAACGTGGGACAACGTGGGACAACGTGGGACAACGTGGGACAACGTGGGACAACGTGGGACAACGTGGGACAACGTGGGACAACGTGGGACAACGTGGGACAACGTGGGACAACGTGGGACACCGTTGGACACCGTGGGACTTCGTTGGACAACGTGGGACAACGTGGGACAACGTGGGACAACGTGGGACAACGTGGGACAACGTGGGACAACGTGGGACACCGTTGGACGCCGTGGGACTTCGTTGGACACTGTTGGACACCGTTGGACATCGGTGGACATCGTGGGACACCGTTGGACACCGTTGGACATCGTTGGACACCGTTGGACACCGTGGGACAACGTGGGACAACGTGGGACAACGTGGGACAACGTGGGACAACGTGGGACAACGTGGGACAACGTGGGACAACGTGGGACACCGTTGGACACCGTGGGACTTCGTTGGACAACGTGGGACATCGTGGGACAACGTGGGACACCGTTGGACACCGTGGGACTTCGTTGGACAACGTGGGACAACGTGGGACAACGTGGGACAACGTGGGACAACGTGGGACACCGTTGGACATCGTTGGACACCGTTGGACATCGGTGGACATCGTGGGACAACGCGGGAAACCATGGAACAACGTGGGACAACGTGGGACAACGTGGGACAACATGGGACAACGTGGGACAACGTGGGACACCGTTGGACATCGTTGGACAACGTGGGACATCGTGGGACAACGTGGGACAACGTGGGACAACGTGGGACAACGTGGGACACCGTTGGACACCGTGGGACACCGTTGGACACCGTTGGACACCGTTGGACACCGTTGGACACCGTGGGACAACGTGGGACAACGTGGGACAACATGGGACAACGTGGGACAACGTGGGACAACGTGGGACAACGTGGGACACCGTTGGACACCGTGGGACACCGTTGGACACCGTGGGACACCGTTGGACAACGTGGGACAACGTGGGACAACGTGGGACAACGTGGGACAACGTGGGACAACGTGGGACAACGTGGGACAACGTGGGACAACGTGGGACACCGTTGGACACCGTGGGACACCGTTGGACAACGTGGGACAACGTGGGACAACGTGGGACAACGTGGGACAACGTGGGACACCGTTGGACACCGTGGGACACCGTTGGACACCGTTGGACATCGTTGGACACCGTGGGACAACGTGGGACAACGTGGGAAACCATGGAACAACGTGGGACAACGTGGGACAACGTGGGACAACGTGGGACAACGTGGGACACCGTTGGACATCGTTGGACACCGTGGGACAACGTGGGACAACGTGGGACACCGTTGGACACCGTTGGACATCGTTGGACACCGTTGGACACCGTGGGACAACGTGGGACAACGTGGGACAACGTAGGACAACGTGGGACAACGTGGGACACCGTTGGACATCGTTGGACAACGTGGGACATCGTGGGACAACGTGGGACAACGTGGGACAACGTGGGACAACGTGGGACACCGTTGGACACCGTGGGACACCGTTGGACACCGTTGGACACCGTGGGACACCGTTGGACACCGTTGGACATCGTTGGACACCGTTGGACACCGTTGGACACCGTTGGACACCGTGGGACAACGTGGGACAACGTGGGACAACGTGGGACAACGTGGGACAACGTGGGACAACGTGGGACAACGTGGGACAACGTGGGACAACGTGGGACAACGTGGGACACCGTGGGACACCGTTGGACACCGTTGGACATCGTTGGACACCGTGGGACAACGTGGGACAACGTGGGACACCGTTGGACACCGTGGGACACCGTTGGACAACGTGGGACAACGTGGGACAACGTGGGACAACGTGGGACACCGTGGGACACCGTGGGACACCGTGGGACACCGTGGGACACCGTGGGACACCGTTGGACACCGTTGGACATCGTTGGACACCGTTGGACACCGTTGGACACCGTTGGACACCGTGGGACAACGTGGGACAACGTGGGACAACGTGGGACAACGTGGGACAACGTGGGACAACGTGGGACAACGTGGGACAACGTGGGACAACGTGGGACAACGTGGGACACCGTGGGACACCGTTGGACACCGTTGGACATCGTTGGACACCGTGGGACAACGTGGGACAACGTGGGACACCGTTGGACACCGTGGGACACCGGTGGACAACGTGGGACAACGTGGGACAACGTGGGACAACGTGGGACAACGTGGGACAACGTGGGACAACGTGGGACAACGTGGGACAACGTGGGACAACGTGGGACACCGTTGGACACCGTTGGACATCGTTGGACACCGTTGGACACCGTGGGACAACGTGGGACAACGTGGGACAACGTGGGACAACGTGGGACAACGTAGGACAACGTGGGACAACGTGGGACACCGTTGGACATCGTTGGACACCGTGGGACAACGTGGGACAACGTGGGACAACGTGGGACAACGTGGGACAACGTGGGACAACGTGGGACAACGTGGGACAACGTGGGACAACGTGGGACAACGTAGGACAACGTGGGACAACGTGGGACACCGTTGGACATCGTTGGACACCGTGGGACAACGTGGGACAACGTGGGACAACGTGGGACAACGTGGGACAACGTGGGACAACGTGGGACAACGTGGGACAACGTGGGACAACGTGGGACAACGTGGTACAACGTGGGACAACGTGGGACAACGTGGGACAACGTGGGACAACGTGGGACAACGTGGGACAACGTGGGACAACGTGGGACAACGTGGGACAACGTGGGACAACGTGGGACATCGTGGGAGAACGTGGGACAACGTGGGACAACGTGGGACAACGTGGGACAACGTGGGACAACGTGGGACAACGTGGGACAACGTGGGACAACGTGGGACAACGTGGGACAACGTGGGACAACGTGGGACAACGTGGGACAACGTGGGACAACGTGGGACAACGTGGGACACCGTTGGACAACGTGGGACACCGTTGGACATCGTTGGACACCGTGGGACAACGTGGGACAACGTGGGACAACGTGGGACACCGTTGGACACCGTTGGACATCGTTGGACATCGTTGGACATCGTGGGACACCGTTGGACATCGTTGGACACCGTTGGACACCGTTGGACAACGTGGGACAACGTGGGACAACGTGGGACACCGTTGGACATCGTTGGACACCGTGGGACAACGTGGGACAACGTGGGACAACGTGGGACAACGTGGGACAACGTGGGACAACGTGGGACAACGTGGGACAACGTGGGACAACGTGGGACAACGTGGGACAACGTGGGACAACGTGGGACAACGTGGGACAACGTGGGACAACGTGGGACAACGTGGGACATCGTGGGACAACGTGGGACAACGTGGGACAACGTGGGACAACGTGGGACAACGTGGGACAACGTGGGACAACGTGGGACATCGTGGGACAACGTGGGACAACGTGGGACAACGTGGGACAACGTGGGACAACGTGGGACACCGTTGGACAACGTGGGACACCGTTGGACATCGTTGGACACCGTGGGACAACGTGGGACAACGTGGGACAACGTGGGACAACGTGGGACAACGTGGGACACCGTTGGACATCGTTGGACACCGTTGGACATCGTTGGACACCGTGGGACACCGTTGGACACCGTTGGACACCGTTGGACATCGGTGGACATCGTGGGACACCGTTGGACACCGTTGGACACCGTTGGACACATTTGGACACCGTGGGACAACGTGGGACAACGTGGGACAACGTGGGACAACGTGGGACAACGTGGAACAACGTGGGACAACGTGGGACAACGTGGGACAACGTGGGACAACGTGGGACAACGTGGGACAACGTGGGACAACGTGGGACAACGTGGGACAACGTGGGACAACGTGGGACAACGTGGGACAACGTGGGACATCGTGGGACAACGTGGGACAACGTGGGACAACGTGGGACAACGTGGGACACCGTTGGACATCGTTGGACACCGTGGGACAACGTGGGACAACGTGGGACAACGTGGGACACCGTTGGACACCGTTGGACATCGTTGGACATCGTTGGACATCGTGGGACACCGTTGGACATCGTTGGACACCGTTGGACATCGTTGGACACCGTGGGACAACGTGGGACAACGTGGGACAACGTGGGACACCGTTGGACAACGTGGGACAACGTGGGACAACGTGGGACAACGTGGGACAACATGGGACAACGTGGGACAACGTGGGATACCGTTGGACACCGTGGGACACCGTTGGACAACGTGGGACAACGTGGGACAACGTGGGACAACGTGGGACAACGTGGGAGAACGTGGGACAACGTGGGACACCGTTGGACACCGTGGGACACCGTTGGACACCGTTGGACATCGTTGGACACCGTGGGACAACGTGGGACAACGTGGGACAACGTGGGAAACCATGGAACAACGTGGGACAACGTGGGACAACGTGGGACAACGTGGGACAACGTGGGACACCGTTGGACATCGTTGGACACCGTGGGACAACGTGGGACAACGTGGGACACCGTTGGACACCGTTGGACATCGTTGGACATCGTTGGACACCGTTGGACACCGTTGGACACCGTTGGACACCGTGGGACAACGTGGGACAACGTGGGACAACGTGGGACAACGTGGGACATCGTGGGACAACGTGGGACAACGTGGGACAACGTGGGACAACGTGGGACAACGTGGGACAACGTGGGACATCGTGGGACAACGTGGGACAACGTGGGACAACGTGGGACAACGTGGGACAACGTGGGACAACGTGGGACACCGTTGGACAACGTGGGACACCGTTGGACATCGTTGGACACCGTGGGACAACGTGGGACAACGTGGGACAACGTGGGACACCGTTGGACACCGTTGGACATCGTTGGACATCGTTGGACATCGTGGGACACCGTTGGACATCGTTGGACACCGTTGGACATCGTTGGACACCGTGGGACAACGTGGGAAAACGTGGGACAACGTGGGACACCGTTGGACATCGTTGGACACCGTTGGACATCGTTGGACACCGTGGGACAACGTGGGACAACGTGGGACAACGTGGGACACCGTTGGACATCGTTGGACACCGTTGGACATCGTTGGACACCGTGGGACACCGTTGGACACCGTTGGACACCGTTGGACATCGGTGGACATCGTGGGACAACGTGGGAAACCATGGAACAACGTGGGACAACGTGGGACAACGTGGGACAACGTGGGACAACGTGGGACACCGTTGGACATCGTTGGACACCGTGGGACAACGTGGGACAACGTGGGACACCGTTGGACACCGTTGGACATCGTTGGACACCGTTGGACACCGTGGGACAACGTGGGACAACGTGGGACAACGTGGGACAACGTGGGACAACGTAGGACAACGTGGGACAACGTGGGACACCGTTGGACATCGTTGGACAACGTGGGACATCGTGGGACAACGTGGGACAACGTGGGACAACGTGGGACAACGTGGGACACCGTTGGACACCGTGGGACACCGTTGGACACCGTTGGACACCGTGGGACACCGTTGGACACCGTTGGACATCGTTGGACACCGTTGGACACCGTTGGACACCGTTGGACAACGTGGGACAACGTGGGACAACGTGGGACAACGTGGGACAACGTGGGACAACGTGGGACAACGTGGGACAACGTGGGACAACGTGGGACAACGTGGGACACCGTTGGACACCGTCGGACACCGTTGGACACCGTTGGACATCGTTGGACACCGTTGGACATCGTTGGACACCGTGGGACAACGTGGGACAACGTGGGAAACCATGGAACAACGTGGGACAACGTGGGACAACGTGGGACAACGTGGGACAACGTGGGACAACGTGGGACAACGTGGGACAACGTGGGACAACGTGGGACAACGTGGGACACCGTGGGACACCGTTGGACACCGTTGGACATCGTTGGACACCGTGGGACAACGTGGGACAACGTGGGACACCGTTGGACACCGTGGGACAACGTGGGACAACGTGGGACAACGTGGGACAACGTGGGACAACGTGGGACAACGTAGGACAACGTGGGACAACGTGGGACACCGTTGGACATCGTTGGACAACGTGGGACATCGTGGGGCAACGTGGGACAACGTGGGACAACGTGGGACAACGTGGGACAACGTGGGACAACGTGGGACAACGTGGGACACCGTGGGACACCGTTGGACACCGTTGGACATCGTTGGACACCGTGAGACAACGTGGGACAACGTGGGACACCGTTGGACACCGTGGGACAACGTGGGACAACGTGGGACAACGTGGGACAACGTGGGACAACGTGGGACAACGTAGGACAACGTGGGACAACGTGGGACACCGTTGGACATCGTTGGACAACGTGGGACATCGTGGGACAACGTGGGACATCGTTGGACACCGTGGGACAACGTGGGACAACGTCGGACAACGTGGGACACCGTTGGACATCGTTGGACACCGTTGGACATCGTTGGACACCGTGGGACACCGTTGGACACCGTTGGACACCGTTGGACATCGGTGGACATCGTGGGACACCGTTGGACACCGTTGGACATCGTTGGACACCGTTGGACACCGTGGGACAACGTGGGACAACGTGGGACAACGTGGGACAACGTGGGACAACATGGGACAACGTGGGACAACGTGGGATACCGTTGGATACCGTGGGACACCGTTGGACAACGTGGGACAACGTGGGACAACGTGGGACAACGTGGGACAACGTGGGACACCGTTGGACACCGTGGGACACCGTTGGACACCGTGGGACAACGTGGGACAACGTGGGACAACGTGGGAAACCATGGAACAACGTGGGACAACGTGGGACAACGTGGGACAACGTGGGATAACGTGGGACACCGTTGGACATCGTTGGACACCGTGGGACAACGTGGGACAACGTGGGAAACCATGGAACAACGTGGGACAACGTGGGACAACGTGGGACAACGTGGGACACCGTTGGACATCGTTGGACACCGTGGGACAACGTGGGACAACGTGGGAAACCATGGAACAACGTGGGACAACGTGGGACAACGTGGGACAACGTGGGACAACGTGGGACACCGTTGGACATCGTTGGACACCGTGGGACAACGTGGGACAACGTGGGACACCGTTGGACACCGTTGGACATCGTTGGACACCGTTGGACACCGTGGGACAACGTGGGACAACGTGGGACAACGTAGGACAACGTGGGACAACGTGGGACACCGTTGGACATCGTTGGACAACGTGGGACATCGTGGGACAACGTGGGACAACGTGGGACAACGTGGGACAACGTGGGACACCGTTGGACACCGTGGGACACCGTTGGACACCGTTGGACACCGTGGGACACCGTTGGACACCGTTGGACATCGTTGGACACCGTTGGACACCGTTGGACACCGTTGGACACCGTGGGACAACGTGGGACAACGTGGGACAACGTGGGACAACGTGGGACAACGTGGGACAACGTGGGACAACGTGGGACAACGTGGGACAACGTGGGACAACGTGGGACACCGTGGGACACCGTTGGACACCGTTGGACATCGTTGGACACCGTGGGACAACGTGGGACAACGTGGGACACCGTTGGACACCGTGGGACACCGTTGGACAACGTGGGACACCGTGGGACAACGTGGGACAACGTGGGACACCGTTGGACACCGTGGGACACCGTTGGACACCGTTGGACACCGTGGGACACCGTTGGACACCGTTGGACATCGTTGGACACCGTTGGACACCGTTGGACACCGTTGGACACCGTGGGACAACGTGGGACAACGTGGGACAACGTGGGACAACGTGGGACAACGTGGGACAACGTGGGACAACGTGGGACAACGTGGGACAACGTGGGACAACGTGGGACACCGTGGGACACCGTTGGACACCGTTGGACATCGTTGGACACCGTGGGACAACGTGGGACAACGTGGGACACCGTTGGACACCGTGGGACACCGTTGGACAACGTGGGACAACGTGGGACAACGTGGGACAACGTGGGACAACGTGGGACAACGTGGGACAACGTGGGACAACGTGGGACAACGTGGGACAACGTGGGACAACGTGGGACACCGTTGGACACCGTTGGACATCGTTGGACACCGTTGGACACCGTGGGACAACGTGGGACAACGTGGGACAACGTGGGACAACGTGGGACAACGTAGGACAACGTGGGACAACGTGGGACACCGTTGGACATCGTTGGACACCGTGGGACAACGTGGGACAACGTGGGACAACGTGGGACAACGTGGGACAACGTGGGACAACGTGGGACAACGTGGGACAACGTGGGACAACGTGGGACAACGTAGGACAACGTGGGACAACGTGGGACACCGTTGGACATCGTTGGACACCGTGGGACAACGTGGGACAACGTGGGACAACGTGGGACAACGTGGGACAACGTGGGACAACGTGGGACAACGTGGGACAACGTGGGACAACGTGGGACAACGTGGTACAACGTGGGACAACGTGGGACAACGTGGGACAACGTGGGACAACGTGGGACAACGTGGGACAACGTGGGACAACGTGGGACAACGTGGGACAACGTGGGACAACGTGGGACATCGTGGGAGAACGTGGGACAACGTGGGACAACGTGGGACAACGTGGGACAACGTGGGACAACGTGGGACAACGTGGGACAACGTGGGACAACGTGGGACAACGTGGGACATCGTGGGACAACGTGGGACAACGTGGGACAACGTGGGACAACGTGGGACAACGTGGGACACCGTTGGACAACGTGGGACACCGTTGGACATCGTTGGACACCGTGGGACAACGTGGGACAACGTGGGACAACGTGGGACACCGTTGGACACCGTTGGACATCGTTGGACATCGTTGGACATCGTGGGACACCGTTGGACATCGTTGGACACCGTTGGACACCGTTGGACAACGTGGGACAACGTGGGACAACGTGGGACACCGTTGGACATCGTTGGACACCGTGGGACAACGTGGGACAACGTGGGACAACGTGGGACAACGTGGGACAACGTGGGACAACGTGGGACAACGTGGGACAACGTGGGACAACGTGGGACAACGTGGGACAACGTGGGACAACGTGGGACAACGTGGGACAACGTGGGACAACGTGGGACAACGTGGGACATCGTGGGACAACGTGGGACAACGTGGGACAACGTGGGACAACGTGGGACAACGTGGGACAACGTGGGACAACGTGGGACATCGTGGGACAACGTGGGACAACGTGGGACAACGTGGGACAACGTGGGACAACGTGGGACACCGTGGGACAACGTGGGACACCGTGGGACATCGTTGGACACCGTGGGACAACGTGGGACAACGTGGGACAACGTGGGACAACGTGGGACAACGTGGGACACCGTTGGACATCGTTGGACACCGTTGGACATCGTTGGACACCGTGGGACACCGTTGGACACCGTTGGACACCGTTGGACATCGGTGGACATCGTGGGACACCGTTGGACACCGTTGGACACCGTTGGACACATTTGGACACCGTGGGACAACGTGGGACAACGTGGGACAACGTGGGACAACGTGGGACAACGTGGAACAACGTGGGACAACGTGGGACAACGTGGGACAACGTGGGACAACGTGGGACAACGTGGGAGAACGTGGGACAACGTGGGACACCGTTGGACACCGTGGGACACCGTTGGACACCGTTGGACATCGTTGGACACCGTGGGACAACGTGGGACAACGTGGGACAACGTGGGAAACCATGGAACAACGTGGGACAACGTGGGACAACGTGGGACAACGTGGGACAACGTGGGACACCGTTGGACATCGTTGGACACCGTGGGACAACGTGGGACAACGTGGGACACCGTTGGACACCGTTGGACATCGTTGGACATCGTTGGACACCGTTGGACACCGTTGGACACCGTTGGACACCGTGGGACAACGTGGGACAACGTGGGACAACGCGGGACAACGTGGGACATCGTGGGACAACGTGGGACAACGTGGGACAACGTGGGACAACGTGGGACAACGTGGGACAACGTGGGACATCGTGGGACAACGTGGGACAACGTGGGACAACGTGGGACAACGTGGGACAACGTGGGACAACGTGGGACACCGTTGGACAACGTGGGACACCGTTGGACATCGTTGGACACCGTGGGACAACGTGGGACAACGTGGGACAACGTGGGACACCGTTGGACACCGTTGGACATCGTTGGACATCGTTGGACATCGTGGGACACCGTTGGACATCGTTGGACACCGTTGGACATCGTTGGACACCGTGGGACAACGTGGGAAAACGTGGGACAACGTGGGACACCGTTGGACATCGTTGGACACCGTTGGACATCGTTGGACACCGTGGGACAACGTGGGACAACGTGGGACAACGTGGGACACCGTGGGACAGCGGTGGACACCGTTGGACATCGTTGGACACCGTGGGACACCGTTGGACACCGTTGGACACCGTTGGACATCGGTGGACATCGTGGGACAACGTGGGAAACCATGGAACAACGTGGGACAACGTGGGACAACGTGGGACAACGTGGGACAACGTGGGACACCGTTGGACATCGTTGGACACCGTGGGACAACGTGGGACAACGTGGGACACCGTTGGACACCGTTGGACATCGTTGGACACCGTTGGACACCGTGGGACAACGTGGGACAACGTGGGACAACGTGGGACAACGTGGGACAACGTAGGACAACGTGGGACAACGTGGGACACCGTTGGACATCGTTGGACAACGTGGGACATCGTGGGACAACGTGGGACAACGTGGGACAACGTGGGACAACGTGGGACACCGTTGGACACCGTGGGACACCGTTGGACACCGTTGGACACCGTGGGACACCGTTGGACACCGTTGGACATCGTTGGACACCGTTGGACACCGTTGGACACCGTGGGACACCGTGGGACAACGTGGGACAACGTGGGACAACGTGGGACAACGTGGGACAACGTGGGACAACGTGGGACAACGTGGGACAACGTGGGACAACGTGGGACACCGTTGGACACCGTCGGACACCGTTGGACACCGTTGGACATCGTTGGACACCGTTGGACATCGTTGGACACCGTGGGACAACGTGGGACAACGTGGGAAACCATGGAACAACGTGGGACAACGTGGGACAACGTGGGACAACGTGGGACAACGTGGGACAACGTGGGACAACGTGGGACAACGTGGGACAACGTGGGACAACGTGGGACACCGTGGGACACCGTTGGACACCGTTGGACATCGTTGGACACCGTGGGACAACGTGGGACAACGTGGGACACCGTTGGACACCGTGGGACAACGTGGGACAACGTGGGACAACGTGGGACAACGTGGGACAACGTGGGACAACGTAGGACAACGTGGGACAACGTGGGACACCGTTGGACATCGTTGGACAACGTGGGACATCGTGGGGCAACGTGGGACAACGTGGGACAACGTGGGACAACGTGGGACAACGTGGGACAACGTGGGACAACGTGGGACACCGTGGGACACCGTTGGACACCGTTGGACATCGTTGGACACCGTGAGACAACGTGGGACAACGTGGGACACCGTTGGACACCGTGGGACAACGTGGGACAACGTGGGACAACGTGGGACAACGTGGGACAACGTGGGACAACGTAGGACAACGTGGGACAACGTGGGACACCGTTGGACATCGTTGGACAACGTGGGACATCGTGGGACAACGTTGGACATCGTTGGACACCGTGGGACAACGTGGGACAACGTCGGACAACGTGGGACACCGTTGGACATCGTTGGACACCGTTGGACATCGTTGGACACCGTGGGACACCGTTGGACACCGTTGGACACCGTTGGACATCGGTGGACATCGTGGGACACCGTTGGACACCGTTGGACATCGTTGGACACCGTTGGACACCGTGGGACAACGTGGGACAACGTGGGACAACGTGGGACAACGTGGGACAACATGGGACAACGTGGGACAACGTGGGATACCGTTGGATACCGTGGGACACCGTTGGACAACGTGGGACAACGTGGGACAACGTGGGACAACGTGGGACAACGTGGGACACCGTTGGACACCGTGGGACACCGTTGGACACCGTGGGACAACGTGGGACAACGTGGGACAACGTGGGAAACCATGGAACAACGTGGGACAACGTGGGACAACGTGGGACAACGTGGGATAACGTGGGACACCGTTGGACATCGTTGGACACCGTGGGACAACGTGGGACAACGTGGGACACCGTTGGACACCGTTGGACATCGTTGGACATCGTTGGACACCGTTGGACACCGTTGGACACCGTTGGACACCGTGGGACAACGTGGGACAACGTGGGACAACGTGGGACAACGTGGGACAACGTGGGACAACGTGGGACAACGTGGGACAACGTGGGACAACGTGGGACAACGTGGGACATCGTGGGACAACGTGGGACAACGTGGGACAACGTGGGACAACGTGGGACAACGTGGGACAACGTGGGACAACGTGGGACATCGTGGGACAACGTGGGACAACGTGGGACAACGTGGGACAACGTGGGACAACGTGGGACACCGTTGGACAACGTGGGACACCGTTGGACATCGTTGGACACCGTGGGACAACGTGGGACAACGTGGGACAACGTGGGACACCGTTGGACACCGTTGGACATCGTTGGACATCGTTGGACATCGTGGGACACCGTTGGACATCGTTGGACACCGTTGGACATCGTTGGACACCGTGGGACAACGTGGGACAACGTGGGACAACGTGGGACACCGTTGGACATCGTTGGACACCGTTGGACATCGTTGGACACCGTGGGACAACGTGGGACAACGTGGGACAACGTGGGACACCGTTGGACATCGTTGGACACCGTTGGACATCGTTGGACACCGTGGGACACCGTTGGACACCGTTGGACACCGTTGGACATCGGTGGACATCGTGGGACAACGTGGGAAACCATGGAACAACGTGGGACAACGTGGGACAACGTGGGACAACGTGGGACAACGTGGGACAACGTGGGACACCGTTGGACATCGTTGGACAACGTGGGACATCGTGGGACAACGTGGGACAACGTGGGACAACGTGGGACAACGTGGGACACCGTTGGACACCGTGGGACACCGTTGGACACCGTTGGACAGCGTGGGACACCGTTGGACACCGTTGGACATCGTTGGACACCGTTGGACACCGTTGGACACCGTTGGACACCGTGGGACAACGTGGGACAACGTGGGACAACGTGGGACAACGTGGGACAACGTGGGACAACGTGGGACAACGTGGGACAACGTGGGACAACGTGGGACACCGTTGGACACCGTGGGACACCGTTGGACACCGTGGGACACCGTTGGACAACGTGGGACAACGTGGGACAACGTGGGACAACGTGGGACAACGTGGGACAACGTGGGACAACGTGGGACAACGTGGGACACCGTTGGACACCGTGGGACACCGTTGGACACCGTTGGACATCGTTGGACACCGTGGGACAACGTGGGACAACGTGGGAAACCATGGAACAACGTGGGACAACGTGGGACAACGTGGGACAACGTGGGACAACGTGGGACACCGTTGGACATCGTTGGACACCGTGGGACAACGTGGGACAACGTGGGACACCGTTGGACACCGTTGGACATCGTTGGACACCGTGGGACACCGTGGGACAACGTGGGACAACGTGGGACAACGTGGGACAACGTGGGACAACGTAGGACAACGTGGGACAACGTGGGACACCGTTGGACATCGTTGGACAACGTGGGACATCGTGGGACAACGTGGGACAACGTGGGACAACGTGGGACAACGTGGGACACCGTTGGACACCGTGGGACACCGTTGGACACCGTTGGACACCGTGGGACACCGTTGGACACCGTTGGACATCGTTGGACACCGTTGGACACCGTTGGACACCGTGGGACACCGTTGGACACCGTTGGACATCGTTGGACACCGTGGGACAACGTGGGACAACGTGGGACACCGTTGGACATCGTTGGACAACGTGGGACATCGTGGGACAACGTTGGACAACGTGGGACAACGTGGGACAACGTGGGACTATGTGGGACAACGTGGGACAACGTGGGACAACGTGGGACACCGTTGGACACCGTGGGACAACGTAGGACAACGTGGGACAACGTGGGACACCGTTGGACATCGTTGGACAACGTGGGACATCGTGGGACAACGTGGGACAACGTGGGACAACGTGGGACAACGTGGGACACCGTTGGACACCGTGGGACACCGTTGGACACCGTTGGACACCGTGGGACACCGTTGGACACCGTTGGACATCGTTGGACACCGTTGGACACCGTTGGACATCGTGGGACAACGTGGGACAACGTGGGACAACGTGGGACAACGTGGGACAACGTGGGACAACGTGGGACAACGTGGGACAACGTGGGACAACGTGGGACATCGTGGGACAACGTGGGACAACGTGGGACAACGTGGGACAACGTGGGACAACGTGGGACAACGTGGGACAACGTGGGACAACGTGGGACAACGTGGGACACCGTTGGACACCGTTGGACACCGTTGGACAACGTGGGACAACGTGGGACAACGTGGGACACCGTTGGACACCGTGGGACAACGTGGGACAACGTGGGACAACGTGGGACACCGTTGGATACCGTGGGACAACGTGGGACAACGTGGGACAACGTGGGCACCGTTGGACATCGTTGGACATCGTTGGACATCGTTGGACACCGTTGGACACCGTTGGACACCGTGGGACACCGTTGGACATCGGTGGACATCGTGGGACACCGTTGGACACCGTTGGACATCGTTGGACACCGTTGGACACCGTGGGACAACGTGGGACAACGTGGGACAACGTGGGACAACGTGGGACAACGTGGGACACCGTTGGACATCGTTGGACGCCGTGGGACAACGTGGGACAACGTGGGACACCGTTGGACACCGTTGAACATCGTTGGACATCGTTGGACACCGTTGGACACCGTTGGACACCGTTGGACACCGTGGGACAACGTGGGACAACGTGGGACAACGTGGGACAACGTGGGACAACGTGGGACAACGTGGGACAACGTGGGGCAACGTAGGACAACGTGGGACAACGTGGGACACCGTGGGACACCGTTGGACACCGTTGGACACCGTGGGACACCGTTGGACACCGTTGGACATCGTTGGACACCGTTGGACACCGTTGGACATCGTGGGACAACGTGGGACAACGTGGGACAACGTGGGACAACGTGGGACACCGTTGGACACCGTGGGACTTCGTTGGACAACGTGGGACAACGTGGGACAACGTGGGACAACGTGGGACAACGTGGGACAACGTGGGACAACGTGGGACAACGTGGGACAACGTGGGACAACGTGGGACAACGTGGGACACCGTTGGACGCCGTGGGACTTCGTTGGACACTGTTGGACACCGTTGGACATCGGTGGACATCGTGGGACACCGTTGGACACCGTTGGACATCGTTGGACACCGTTGGACACCGTGGGACAACGTGGGACAACGTGGGACAACGTGGGACAACGTGGGACAACGTGGGACAACGTGGGACAACGTGGGACACCGTTGGACACCGTGGGACTTCGTTGGACAACGTGGGACAACGTGGGACAACGTGGGACACCGTTGGACACCGTGGGACTTCGTTGGACAACGTGGGACAACGTGGGACAACGTGGGACAACGTGGGACAACGTGGGACACCGTTGGACATCGTTGGACACCGTGGGACAACGTGGGACAACGTGGGACAACGTGGGACACCGTTGGACACCGTGGGACACCGTTGGACAACGTGGGACAACGTGGGACAACGTGGGACAACGTGGGACAACGTGGGACAACGTGGGACAACGTGGGACAACGTGGGACAACGTGGGACAACGTGGGACATCGTGGGACACCGTTGGACACCGTGGGACACCGTTGGACAACGTGGGACAACGTGGGACAACGTGGGACAACGTGGGACAACGTGGGACACCGTTGGACACCGTGGGACACCGTTGGACACCGTTGGATATCGTTGGACACCGTGGGACAACGTGGGACAACGTGGGACAACGTGGGAAACCATGGAACAACGTGGGACAACGTGGGACAACGTGGGACAACGTGGGACAACGTGGGACACCGTTGGACATCGTTGGACACCGTGGGACAACGTGGGACAACGTGGGACAACGTGGGACACCGTTGGACACCGTGGGACATCGTGGGACACCGTTGGACACCGTGGGACACCGTTGGACAACGTGGGACAACGTGGGACAACGTGGGACAACGTGGGACAACGTGGGACAACGTGGGACACCGTTGGACATCGTTGGACACCGTGGGACAACGTGGGACAACGTGGGACAACGTGGGACACCGTTGGACACCGTTGGACATCGTTGGACACCGTTGGACACCGTTGGACAACGTGGGACAACGTGGGACAACGTGGGACAACGTGGGACAACGTGGGACAACGTGGGACAACGTGGGACAACGTGGGACATCGTGGGACACCGTTGGACACCGTGGGACACCGTTGGACAACGTGGGACAACGTGGGACAACGTGGGACAACGTGGGACAACGTGGGACACCGTTGGACAACGTGGGACAACGTGGGACACCGTTGGACACCGTGGGACACCGTTGGACACCGTTGGACATCGTTGGACACCGTGGGACAACGTGGGACAACGTGGGACAACGTGGGAAACCATGGAACAACGTGGGACAACGTGGGACAACGTGGGACAACGTGGGACAACGTGGGACAACGTGGGACACCGTTGGACATCGTTGGACAACGTGGGACAACGTGGGACAACGTGGGACAACGTGGGACAACGTGGGACAACGTGGGACACCGTTGGACACCGTGGGACACCGTTGGACACCGTTGGACATCGTTGGACACCGTGGGACAACGTGGGACAACGTGGGACAACGTGGGACACCGTTGGACACCGTGGGACAACGTGGGACAACGTGGGACAACGTGGGACACCGTTGGACATCGTTGGACATCGCTGGACATCGTTGGACACCGTTGGACACCGTTGGACACCGTTGGATACCGTTGGACACCGTTGGACATCGGTGGACATCGTGGGACACCGTTGGACACCGCTGGACATCGTTGGACACCGTTGGACACCGTGGGACAACGTGGGACAACGTGGGACAACGTGGGACAACGTGGGACAACGTGGGACAACGTGGGACAACGTGGGACACCGTTGGACACCGTGGGACACCGTTGGACAACGTGGGACAACGTGGGACAACGTGGGACAACGTGGGACAACGTGGGACACCGTTGGACACCGTGGGACACCGTTGGACACCGTTGGACATCGTTGGACACCGTGGGACAACGTGGGACAACGTGGGACAACGTGGGAAACCATGGAACAACGTGGGACAACGTGGGACAACGTGGGACAACGTGGGACAACGTGGGACAACGTGGGACACCGTTGGACATCGTTGGACACCGTGGGACAACGTGGGACAACGTGGGACACCGTTTGTAAATTCGTACTATCGCGGGGAGACGCGGTCGTTAGAATACGCGTCAACGAGAGTCGTAAATTCCCGTTACGATTAGAATAATCGACACCACGAATAGTTCGATCCCCGTATTTCGGTTAGGATAATCGGGGTGGTTGATGCGGTATAACACTGAGAGTCACAGAATTATAATAATGTATATTTCCAACAACTAGTCTACACGATTGAAAAGATATAAACAATTAACAACTTTATCGCACGCAGATAATGTAACTGTATACAGTATCGAGCAAGGCTCTTACACTTGAAGTTAGTCTCTTGGTGGACGTAGCACGATATGATACTTAACAGGATAAGCGAATGTTTGGCAATGTCGCGGATCGACTTGGCGTTCTGTTCTGAGTTAGACGTTTGGCGTTAGAAGTTTGAATGATTGGTCGCTCTTGCGTTGAGATGGAAGAGGGTAAGTGTGGGTGTGCCCTTTTGCATGACGAACGCGGATTCGTTGTTCACACTTTTCGTTAAGAAAAGTGAGGGTAACGATCCGCGATGTCGATTGGTTATGCCCTACGCTGATGCTTGAAGGGATGGGTAGAAGGTCTCCTACCATCGTGGTTGATAGGAGACCTTGTGGTGGAAAAACCTGATTGATTTATTAGCCAGACATTCGATTCTTCCCGATGGGTGCGTGTTCGCTTTCTCCGTATTTTTTCAGCGCGCCTAATAAACCCAAGGACCACTCTAAAAACCAGATGTGCTTCGAAAATATTTTTTGGCTTAAGAAATTCTTCAGGACAAAGGGGTTGACTGAAGACGCCTGTTAATACAATACAGTGACAGCGAAAGAATATATTGGGTCCTTAGGTTTATTGAGGGTCGGAGTGACGTTACGCAGGCCGCTGGCTGTCCGGTCGCGAGGGCTGGCATGCAGATGTTTAGGCGACGTAACACCGTTGGACACCGTTGGACATCGTTGGACATCGTTGGACACCGTTGGACACCGTTGGACACCGTTGGACACCGTGGGACAACGTGGGACAACGTGGGACAACGTGGGACAACGTGGGACAACGTGGGACAATGTGGGACAACGTAGGACAACGTGGGACAACGTGGGACACCGTTGGACATCGTTGGACAACGTGGGACATCGTGGGACAACGTGGGACAACGTGGGACAACGTGGGACAACGTGGGACACCGTTGGACACCGTGGGACACCGTTGGACACCGTTGGACACCGTGGGACACCGTTGGACACCGTTGGACATCGTTGGACACCGTTGGACACCGTTGGACATCGTGGGACAACGTGGGACAACGTGGGACAACGTGGGACAACGTGGGACAACGTGGGACAACGTGGGACAACGTGGGACAACGTGGGACAACGTGGGACATCGTGGGACAACGTGGGACAACGTGGGACAACGTGGGACAACGTTGGACATCGTTGGACACCGTGGGACAACGTGGGACAACGTGGGACAACGTGGGACACCGTTGGACATCGTTGGACACCGTTGGACACCGTGGGACAACGTGGGACAACGTGGGACAACGTGGGACAACGTGGGACAACGTGGGACAACGTGGGACAACGTGGGACAACGTGGGACAACGTGGGACAACGTGGGACACCGTTGGACACCGTGGGACTTCGTTGGACAACGTGGGACAACGTGGGACAACGTGGGACAACGTGGGACAACGTGGGACACCGTTGGACACCGTGGGACACCGTTGGACACCGTTGGACATCGTTGGACACCGTGGGACAACGTGGGACAACGTGGGACAACGTGGGAAACCATGGAACAACGTGGGACAACGTGGGACAACGTGGGACAACGTGGGACAACGTGGGACACCGTTGGACATCGTTGGACACCGTGGGACAACGTGGGACAACGTGGGACAACGTGGGACACCGTTGGACACCGTGGGACACCGTTGGACAACGTGGGACAACGTGGGACAACGTGGGACAACGTGGGACAACGTGGGACAACGTGGGACAACGTGGGACAACGTGGGACAACGTGGGACACCGTTGGACCCCGTGGGACACCGTTGGACACCGTGGGACACCGTTGGACACCGTTGGACATCGTTGGACATCGTTGGACATCGTGGGACACCGTTGGACATCGCTGGACATCGTTGGACACCGTTGGACATCGTTGGACACCGTTGGACATCGTTGGACACCGTGGGACACCGTTGGACACCGTTGGACACCGTTGGACATCGGTGGACATCGTGGGACACCGTTGGACACCGTTGGACATCGTTGGACACCGTTGGACACCGTGGGACAACGTGGGACAACGTGGGACAACGTGGGACAACGTGGGACAACGTGGGACAACGTGGGACAACGTGGGACACCGTTGGACACCGTGGGACACCGTTGGACAACGTGGGACAACGTGGGACAACGTGGGACAACGTGGGACAACGTGGGACAACGTGGGACAACGTGGGACACCGTCGGACACCGTGGGACACCGTTGGACACCGTTGGACATCGTTGGACACCGTGGGACAACGTGGGACAACGTGGGACAACGTGGGACAACGTGGGAAACCATGGAACAACGTGGGACAACGTGGGACAACGTGGGACAACGTGGGACAACGTGGGACACCGTTGGACATCGTTGGACACCGTGGGACAACGTGGGACAACGTGGGACAACGTGGGACACCGTTGGACACCGTGGGACAACGTGGGACAACGTGGGACAACGTGGGACAACGTGGGACAACGTGGGACAACGTGGGACAACGTGGGACAACGTGGGACAACGTGGGACAACGTGGGACAACGTGGGACAACGTGGGACAACGTGGGACAACGTGGGACAACGTGGGACACCGTTGGGCATCGTTGGACACCGTGGGACAACGTGGGACAACGTGGGACACCGTTGGGCATCGTTGGACACCGTGGGACAACGTGGGACAACGTGGGACAACGTGGGACACCGTTGGACACCGTTGGACATCGTTGGACATCGTTGGACATCGTGGGACACCGTTGGACATAGTTGGACACCGTTGGACACCGTGGGACAACGTGGGACAACGTGGGACAACGTGGGACAACGTGGGACAACGTGGGACAACGTGGGACAACGTGGGACAACGTGGGACAACGTGGGACAACGTGGGACAACGTGGGACACCGTTGGACACCGTGGGACAACGTGGGACAACGTGGGACAACGTGGGACACCGTTGGACATCGTTGGACATCGTTGGACATCGTTGGACACCGTTGGACACCGTTGGACACCGTTGGACACCGTTGGACACCGTTGGACATCGGTGGACATCGTGGGACACCGTTGGACACCGTTGGACATCGTTGGACACCGTTGGACACCGTGGGACAACGTGGGACAACGTGGGACAACGTGGGACAACGTGGGACAACGTGGGACAACGTGGGACACCGTTGGACACCGTGGGACACCGTTGGACAACGTGGGACAACGTGGGACAACGTGGGACAACGTGGGACAACGTGGGACACCGTTGGACACCGTGGGACACCGTTGGACACCGTTGGACATCGTTGGACACCGTGGGACAACGTGGGACAACGTGGGACAACGTGGGACAACGTGGAACACCGTTGGACATCGTTGGACACCGTTGGACATCGTTGGACACCGTGGGACACCGTTGGACACCGTTGGACACCGTTGGACATAGGTGGACATCGTGGGACACCGTTGGACACCGTTGGACATCGTTGGACACCGTTGGACACCGTGGGACAACTTGGGACAACGTGGGACAACGTGGGACAACGTGGGACAACGTGGGACAACGTGGGAAACCATCGAACAACGTGGGACAACGTGGGACAACGTGGGACAACGTGGGACAACGTGGGACACCGTTGGACATCGTTGGACATCCTTGGACACCGTGGGACAACGTGGGACAACGTGGGACACCGTTGGACACCGTTGGACATCGTTGGACACCGTTGGACACCGTGGGACAACGTGGGACAACGTGGGACAACGTGGGACAACGTGGGACAACGTAGGACAACGTGGGACAACGTGGGACACCGTTGGACATCGTTGGACACCGTGGGACAACGTGGGACAACGTGGGACAACGTGGGACACCGTTGGACACCGTGGGACAACGTGGGACAACGTGGGACAACGTGGGACACCGTGGGACACCGTTGGACACCGTTGGACATCGTTGGACACCGTTGGACACCGTTGGACACCGCTGGACACCGTGGGACAACGTGGGACAACGTGGGACAACGTGGGACAACGTGGGACAACGTGGGACAACGTAGGACAACGTGGGACAACGTGGGACAACATGGGACAACGTGGGACAACGTGGTACACCGTTGGACAACGTGGGACACCGTTGGACATCGTTGGACACCGTGGGACAACGTGGGACAACGTGGGACAACGTGGGACACCGTTGGACAACGTGGGACACCGTTGGACATCGTTGGACACCGTGGGACACCGTGGGACAACGTGGGACAACGTGGGACAACGTGGGACAACGTGGGACAACGTGGGACAACGTGGGACAACGTGGGACAACGTGGGACAACGTGGGACAACGTGGGACAACGTGGGACAACGTGGGACACCGTTGGACATCGTTGGACAACGTGGGACAACGTGGGACAACGTGGGACAACGTGGGACAACGTGGGACAACGTGGGACAACGTGGGACACCGTTGGACACCGTGGGACAGCGTTGGACACCGTTGGACATCGTTGGACACCGTGGGACAACGTGGGACAACGTGGGACAACGTGGGACACCGTTGGACACCGTGGGACAACGTGGGACAACGTGGGACAACGTGGGACACCGTTGGACATCGTTGGACATCGTTGGACATCGTTGGACACCGTTGGACACCGTTGGACACCGTTGGACACCGTTGGACACCGTTGGACATCGGTGGACATCGTGGGACACCGTTGGACACCGTTGGACATCGTTGGACACCGTTGGACACCGTGGGACAACGTGGGACAACGTGGGACAACGTGGGACAACGTGGGACAACGTGGGACAACGTGGGACAACGTGGGACACCGTTGGACACCGTGGGACACCGTTGGACAACGTGGGACAACGTGGGACAACGTGGGACAACGTGGGACAACGTGGGACACCGTTGGACACCGTGGGACACCGTTGGACACCGTTGGACATCGTTGGACACCGTGGGACAACGTGGGACAACGTGGGACAACGTGGGACAACGTGGGACACCGTTGGACATCGTTGGACACCGTTGGACATCGTTGGACACCGTGGGACACCGTTGGACACCGTTGGACACCGTTGGACATAGGTGGACATCGTGGGACACCGTTGGACACCGTTGGACATCGTTGGACACCGTTGGACACCGTGGGACAACTTGGGACAACGTGGGACAACGTGGGACAACGTGGGACAACGTGGGACAACGTGGGAAACCATCGAACAACGTGGGACAACGTGGGACAACGTGGGACAACGTGGGACAACGTGGGACACCGTTGGACATCGTTGGACATCCTTGGACACCGTGGGACAACGTGGGACAACGTGGGACACCGTTGGACACCGTTGGACATCGTTGGACACCGTTGGACACCGTGGGACAACGTGGGACAACGTGGGACAACGTGGGACAACGTGGGACAACGTAGGACAACGTGGGACAACGTGGGACACCGTTGGACATCGTTGGACACCGTGGGACAACGTGGGACAACGTGGGACAACGTGGGACACCGTTGGACACCGTGGGACAACGTGGGACAACGTGGGACAACGTGGGACACCGTGGGACACCGTTGGACACCGTTGGACATCGTTGGACACCGTTGGACACCGTTGGACACCGCTGGACACCGTGGGACAACGTGGGACAACGTGGGACAACGTGGGACAACGTGGGACAACGTGGGACAACGTAGGACAACGTGGGACAACGTGGGACAACATGGGACAACGTGGGACAACGTGGTACACCGTTGGACAACGTGGGACACCGTTGGACATCGTTGGACACCGTGGGACAACGTGGGACAACGTGGGACAACGTGGGACACCGTTGGACAACGTGGGACACCGTTGGACATCGTTGGACACCGTGGGACACCGTGGGACAACGTGGGACAACGTGGGACAACGTGGGACAACGTGGGACAACGTGGGACAACGTGGGACAACGTGGGACACCGTTGGACACCGTGGGACACCGTTGGACAACGTGGGACAACGTGGGACAACGTGGGACAACGTGGGACAACGTGGGACACCGTTGGACACCGTGGGACACCGTTGGACACCGTTGGACATCGTTGGACACCGTGGGACAACGTGGGACAACGTGGGACACCGTTGGACAACGTGGGACACCGTTGGACATCGTTGGACACCGTGGGACAACGTGGGACAACGTGGGACAACGTGGGACACCGTTGGACACCGTTGGACATCGTTGGACATCGTTGGACATCGTGGGACACCGTTGGACATCGTTGGACATCGTTGGACATCGTGGGACACCGTTGGACATCGTTGGACACCGTTGGACACCGTGGGACAACGTGGGACAACGTGGGACAACGTGGGACAACGTGGGACACCGTTGGACAACGTGGGACACCGTTGGACATCGTTGGACACCGTGGGACACCGTGGGACAACGTGGGACAACGTGGGACAACGTGGGACAACGTGGGACAACGTGGGACAACGTGGGACAACGTGGGACACCGTTGGACACCGTGGGACACCGTTGGACAACGTGGGACAACGTGGGACAACGTGGGACAACGTGGGACAACGTGGGACACCGTTGGACACCGTGGGACACCGTTGGACACCGTTGGACATCGTTGGACACCGTGGGACAACGTGGGACAACGTGGGACACCGTTGGACAACGTGGGACACCGTTGGACATCGTTGGACACCGTGGGACAACGTGGGACAACGTGGGACAACGTGGGACACCGTTGGACACCGTTGGACATCGTTGGACATCGTTGGACATCGTGGGACACCGTTGGACATCGTTGGACATCGTTGGACATCGTGGGACACCGTTGGACATCGTTGGACACCGTTGGACACCGTGGGACAACGTGGGACAACGTGGGACAACGTGGGACAACGTGGGACAACGTGGGACACCGTTGGACACCGTGGGACAACTTGGGACAACGTGGGACAACGTGGGACAACGTGGGACAACGTGGGACAACGTGGGAAACCATCGAACAACGTGGGACAACGTGGGACAACGTGGGACAACGTGGGACAACGTGGGACACCGTTGGACATCGTTGGACATCCTTGGACACCGTGGGACAACGTGGGACAACGTGGGACACCGTTGGACACCGTTGGACATCGTTGGACACCGTTGGACACCGTGGGACAACGTGGGACAACGTGGGACAACGTGGGACAACGTGGGACAACGTAGGACAACGTGGGACAACGTGGGACACCGTTGGACATCGTTGGACACCGTGGGACAACGTGGGACAACGTGGGACAACGTGGGACACCGTTGGACACCGTGGGACAACGTGGGACAACGTGGGACAACGTGGGACACCGTGGGACACCGTTGGACACCGTTGGACATCGTTGGACACCGTTGGACACCGTTGGACACCGCTGGACACCGTGGGACAACGTGGGACAACGTGGGACAACGTGGGACAACGTGGGACAACGTGGGACAACGTAGGACAACGTGGGACAACGTGGGACAACATGGGACAACGTGGGACAACGTGGTACACCGTTGGACAACGTGGGACACCGTTGGACATCGTTGGACACCGTGGGACAACGTGGGACAACGTGGGACAACGTGGGACACCGTTGGACAACGTGGGACACCGTTGGACATCGTTGGACACCGTGGGACACCGTGGGACAACGTGGGACAACGTGGGACAACGTGGGACAACGTGGGACAACGTGGGACAACGTGGGACAACGTGGGACAACGTGGGACAACGTGGGACAACGTGGGACAACGTGGGACAACGTGGGACACCGTTGGACATCGTTGGACAACGTGGGACAACGTGGGACAACGTGGGACAACGTGGGACAACGTGGGACAACGTGGGACAACGTGGGACACCGTTGGACACCGTGGGACAGCGTTGGACACCGTTGGACATCGTTGGACACCGTGGGACAACGTGGGACAACGTGGGACAACGTGGGACACCGTTGGACACCGTGGGACAACGTGGGACAACGTGGGACAACGTGGGACACCGTTGGACATCGTTGGACATCGTTGGACATCGTTGGACACCGTTGGACACCGTTGGACACCGTTGGACACCGTTGGACACCGTTGGACATCGGTGGACATCGTGGGACACCGTTGGACACCGTTGGACATCGTTGGACACCGTTGGACACCGTGGGACAACGTGGGACAACGTGGGACAACGTGGGACAACGTGGGACAACGTGGGACAACGTGGGACAACGTGGGACACCGTTGGACACCGTGGGACACCGTTGGACAACGTGGGACAACGTGGGACAACGTGGGACAACGTGGGACAACGTGGGACACCGTTGGACACCGTGGGACACCGTTGGACACCGTTGGACATCGTTGGACACCGTGGGACAACGTGGGACAACGTGGGACAACGTGGGACAACGTGGGACACCGTTGGACATCGTTGGACACCGTTGGACATCGTTGGACACCGTGGGACACCGTTGGACACCGTTGGACACCGTTGGACATAGGTGGACATCGTGGGACACCGTTGGACACCGTTGGACATCGTTGGACACCGTTGGACACCGTGGGACAACTTGGGACAACGTGGGACAACGTGGGACAACGTGGGACAACGTGGGACAACGTGGGAAACCATCGAACAACGTGGGACAACGTGGGACAACGTGGGACAACGTGGGACAACGTGGGACACCGTTGGACATCGTTGGACATCCTTGGACACCGTGGGACAACGTGGGACAACGTGGGACACCGTTGGACACCGTTGGACATCGTTGGACACCGTTGGACACCGTGGGACAACGTGGGACAACGTGGGACAACGTGGGACAACGTGGGACAACGTAGGACAACGTGGGACAACGTGGGACACCGTTGGACATCGTTGGACACCGTGGGACAACGTGGGACAACGTGGGACAACGTGGGACACCGTTGGACACCGTGGGACAACGTGGGACAACGTGGGACAACGTGGGACACCGTGGGACACCGTTGGACACCGTTGGACATCGTTGGACACCGTTGGACACCGTTGGACACCGCTGGACACCGTGGGACAACGTGGGACAACGTGGGACAACGTGGGACAACGTGGGACAACGTGGGACAACGTAGGACAACGTGGGACAACGTGGGACAACATGGGACAACGTGGGACAACGTGGTACACCGTTGGACAACGTGGGACACCGTTGGACATCGTTGGACACCGTGGGACAACGTGGGACAACGTGGGACAACGTGGGACACCGTTGGACAACGTGGGACACCGTTGGACATCGTTGGACACCGTGGGACACCGTGGGACAACGTGGGACAACGTGGGACAACGTGGGACAACGTGGGACAACGTGGGACAACGTGGGACAACGTGGGACACCGTTGGACACCGTGGGACACCGTTGGACAACGTGGGACAACGTGGGACAACGTGGGACAACGTGGGACAACGTGGGACACCGTTGGACACCGTGGGACACCGTTGGACACCGTTGGACATCGTTGGACACCGTGGGACAACGTGGGACAACGTGGGACACCGTTGGACAACGTGGGACACCGTTGGACATCGTTGGACACCGTGGGACAACGTGGGACAACGTGGGACAACGTGGGACACCGTTGGACACCGTTGGACATCGTTGGACATCGTTGGACATCGTGGGACACCGTTGGACATCGTTGGACATCGTTGGACATCGTGGGACACCGTTGGACATCGTTGGACACCGTTGGACACCGTGGGACAACGTGGGACAACGTGGGACAACGTGGGACAACGTGGGACAACGTGGGACAACGTGGGACAACGTGGGACAACGTGGGACAACGTGGGACAACGTGGGACAACGTGGGACAACGTGGGACAACGTGGGACAACGTGGGACACCGTTGGACATCGTTGGACACCGTGGGACAACGTGGGACAACGTGGGACAACGTGGGACACCGTTGGACACCGTGGGACAACGTGGGACAACGTGGGACAACGTGGGACACCGTGGGACACCGTTGGACACCGTTGGACATCGTTGGACACCGTTGGACACCGTTGGACACCGCTGGACACCGTGGGACAACGTGGGACAACGTGGGACAACGTGGGACAACGTGGGACAACGTGGGACAACGTAGGACAACGTGGGACAACGTGGGACAACATGGGACAACGTGGGACAACGTGGTACACCGTTGGACAACGTGGGACACCGTTGGACATCGTTGGACACCGTGGGACAACGTGGGACAACGTGGGACAACGTGGGACACCGTTGGACAACGTGGGACACCGTTGGACATCGTTGGACACCGTGGGACACCGTGGGACAACGTGGGACAACGTGGGACAACGTGGGACAACGTGGGACAACGTGGGACAACGTGGGACAACGTGGGACAACGTGGGACAACGTGGGACAACGTGGGACAACGTGGGACAACGTGGGACACCGTTGGACATCGTTGGACAACGTGGGACAACGTGGGACAACGTGGGACACCGTTGGACACCGTTGGACACCGTTGGACATCGTTGGACACCGTTGGACACCGTGGGACAACGTGGGACAACGTGGGACAACGTGGGACAACGTGGGACAACGTGGGACAACGTGGGACAACGTGGGACACCGTTGGACACCGTGGGACACCGTTGGACAACGTGGGACAACGTGGGACAACGTGGGACAACGTGGGACAACGTGGGACACCGTTGGACACCGTGGGACACCGTTGGACACCGTTGGACATCGTTGGACACCGTGGGACAACGTGGGACAACGTGGGACAACGTGGGACAACGTGGGACACCGTTGGACATCGTTGGACACCGTTGGACATCGTTGGACACCGTGGGACACCGTTGGACACCGTTGGACACCGTTGGACATAGGTGGACATCGTGGGACACCGTTGGACACCGTTGGACATCGTTGGACACCGTTGGACACCGTGGGACAACTTGGGACAACGTGGGACAACGTGGGACAACGTGGGACAACGTGGGACAACGTGGGAAACCATCGAACAACGTGGGACAACGTGGGACAACGTGGGACAACGTGGGACAACGTGGGACACCGTTGGACATCGTTGGACATCCTTGGACACCGTGGGACAACGTGGGACAACGTGGGACACCGTTGGACACCGTTGGACATCGTTGGACACCGTTGGACACCGTGGGACAACGTGGGACAACGTGGGACAACGTGGGACAACGTGGGACAACGTAGGACAACGTGGGACAACGTGGGACACCGTTGGACATCGTTGGACACCGTGGGACAACGTGGGACAACGTGGGACAACGTGGGACACCGTTGGACACCGTGGGACAACGTGGGACAACGTGGGACAACGTGGGACACCGTGGGACACCGTTGGACACCGTTGGACATCGTTGGACACCGTTGGACACCGTTGGACACCGCTGGACACCGTGGGACAACGTGGGACAACGTGGGACAACGTGGGACAACGTGGGACAACGTGGGACAACGTAGGACAACGTGGGACAACGTGGGACAACATGGGACAACGTGGGACAACGTGGTACACCGTTGGACAACGTGGGACACCGTTGGACATCGTTGGACACCGTGGGACAACGTGGGACAACGTGGGACAACGTGGGACACCGTTGGACAACGTGGGACACCGTTGGACATCGTTGGACACCGTGGGACACCGTGGGACAACGTGGGACAACGTGGGACAACGTGGGACAACGTGGGACAACGTGGGACAACGTGGGACAACGTGGGACACCGTTGGACACCGTGGGACACCGTTGGACAACGTGGGACAACGTGGGACAACGTGGGACAACGTGGGACAACGTGGGACACCGTTGGACACCGTGGGACACCGTTGGACACCGTTGGACATCGTTGGACACCGTGGGACAACGTGGGACAACGTGGGACACCGTTGGACAACGTGGGACACCGTTGGACATCGTTGGACACCGTGGGACAACGTGGGACAACGTGGGACAACGTGGGACACCGTTGGACACCGTTGGACATCGTTGGACATCGTTGGACATCGTGGGACACCGTTGGACATCGTTGGACATCGTTGGACATCGTGGGACACCGTTGGACATCGTTGGACACCGTTGGACACCGTGGGACAACGTGGGACAACGTGGGACAACGTGGGACAACGTGGGACAACGTGGGACAACGTGGGACAACGTGGGACAACGTGGGACAACGTGGGACAACGTGGGACAACGTGGGACAACGTAGGACAACGTGGGACAACGTGGGACACCGTTGGACATCGTTGGACACCGTGGGACAACGTGGGACAACGTGGGACAACGTGGGACACCGTTGGACACCGTGGGACAACGTGGGACAACGTGGGACAACGTGGGACACCGTGGGACACCGTTGGACACCGTTGGACATCGTTGGACACCGTTGGACACCGTTGGACACCGCTGGACACCGTGGGACAACGTGGGACAACGTGGGACAACGTGGGACAACGTGGGACAACGTGGGACAACGTAGGACAACGTGGGACAACGTGGGACAACATGGGACAACGTGGGACAACGTGGTACACCGTTGGACAACGTGGGACACCGTTGGACATCGTTGGACACCGTGGGACAACGTGGGACAACGTGGGACAACGTGGGACACCGTTGGACAACGTGGGACACCGTTGGACATCGTTGGACACCGTGGGACACCGTGGGACAACGTGGGACAACGTGGGACAACGTGGGACAACGTGGGACAACGTGGGACAACGTGGGACAACGTGGGACAACGTGGGACAACGTGGGACAACGTGGGACAACGTGGGACACCGTTGGACATCGTTGGACAACGTGGGACAACGTGGGACAACGTGGGACAACGTGGGACAACGTGGGACAACGTGGGACAACGTGGGACACCGTTGGACACCGTGGGACAGCGTTGGACACCGTTGGACATCGTTGGACACCGTGGGACAACGTGGGACAACGTGGGACAACGTGGGACACCGTTGGACACCGTGGGACAACGTGGGACAACGTGGGACAACGTGGGACACCGTTGGACATCGTTGGACATCGTTGGACATCGTTGGACACCGTTGGACACCGTTGGACACCGTTGGACACCGTTGGACACCGTTGGACATCGGTGGACATCGTGGGACACCGTTGGACACCGTTGGACATCGTTGGACACCGTTGGACACCGTGGGACAACGTGGGACAACGTGGGACACCGTGGGACAACGTGGGACAACGTGGGACAACGTGGGACAACGTGGGACACCGTTGGACACCGTGGGACACCGTTGGACAACGTGGGACAACGTGGGACAACGTGGGACAACGTGGGACAACGTGGGACAACGTGGGACAACGTGGGACAACGTGGGACAACGTGGGACACCGTTGGACATCGTTGGACAACGTGGGACAACGTGGGACAACGTGGGACAACGTGGGACAACGTGGGACAACGTGGGACAACGTGGGACACCGTTGGACACCGTGGGACAGCGTTGGACACCGTTGGACATCGTTGGACACCGTGGGACAACGTGGGACAACGTTGGACACCGTTGGACACCGTTGGACACCGTTGGACATCGGTGGACATCGTGGGACACCGTTGGACACCGTTGGACATCGTTGGACACCGTTGGACACCGTGGGACAACGTGGGACAACGTGGGACAACGTGGGACAACGTGGGACAACGTGGGACAACGTGGGACACCGTTGGACACCGTGGGACACCGTTGGACAACGTGGGACAACGTGGGACAACGTGGGACAACGTGGGACAACGTGGGACACCGTTGGACACCGTGGGACACCGTTGGACACCGTTGGACATCGTTGGACACCGTGGGACAACGTGGGACAACGTGGGACAACGTGGGACAACGTGGGACACCGTTGGACATCGTTGGACACCGTTGGACATCGTTGGACACCGTGGGACACCGTTGGACACCGTTGGACACCGTTGGACATAGGTGGACATCGTGGGACACCGTTGGACACCGTTGGACATCGTTGGACACCGTTGGACACCGTGGGACAACATGGGACAACGTGGGACAACGTGGGACAACGTGGGACAACGTGGGACAACGTGGGAAACCATCGAACAACGTGGGACAACGTGGGACAACGTGGGACAACGTGGGACAACGTGGGACAACGTAGGACAACGTGGGACAACGTGGGACACCGTTGGACATCGTTGGACACCGTGGGACAACGTGGGACAACGTGGGACAACGTGGGACACCGTTGGACACCGTGGGACAACGTGGGACAACGTGGGACAACGTGGGACACCGTGGGACACCGTTGGACACCGTTGGACATCGTTGGACACCGTTGGACACCGTTGGACACCGCTGGACACCGTGGGACAACGTGGGACAACGTGGGACAACGTGGGACAACGTGGGACAACGTAGGACAACGTGGGACAACGTGGGACAACATGGGACAACGTGGGACAACGTGGTACACCGTTGGACAACGTGGGACACCGTTGGACATCGTTGGACACCGTGGGACAACGTGGGACAACGTGGGACAACGTGGGACACCGTTGGACAACGTGGGACACCGTTGGACATCGTTGGACACCGTGGGACACCGTGGGACAACGTGGGACAACGTGGGACAACGTGGGACAACGTGGGACAACGTGGGACAACGTGGGACAACGTGGGACAACGTGGGACAACGTGGGACAACGTGGGACAACGTGGGACACCGTTGGACATCGTTGGACAACGTGGGACAACGTGGGACAACGTGGGACAACGTGGGACAACGTGGGACAACGTGGGACACCGTTGGACACCGTGGGACAGCGTTGGACACCGTTGGACATCGTTGGACACCGTGGGACAACGTGGGACAACGTGGGACAACGTGGGACACCGTTGGACACCGTGGGACAACGTGGGACAACGTGGGACAACGTGGGACACCGTTGGACATCGTTGGACATCGTTGGACATCGTTGGACACCGTTGGACACCGCTGGACACCGTTGGACACCGTTGGACACCGTTGGACATCGGTGGACATCGTGGGACACCGTTGGACACCGTTGGACATCGTTGGACACCGTTGGACACCGTGGGACAACGTGGGACAACGTGGGACAACGTGGGACAACGTGGGACAACGTGGGACAACGTGGGACAACGTGGGACACCGTTGGACACCGTGGGACACCGTTGGACAACGTGGGACAACGTGGGACAACGTGGGACAACGTGGGACAACGTGGGACACCGTTGGACACCGTGGGACACCGTTGGACACCGTTGGACATCGTTGGACACCGTGGGACAACGTGGGACAACGTGGGACAACGTGGGACAACGTGGGACACCGTTGGACATCGTTGGACACCGTTGGACATCGTTGGACACCGTGGGACACCGTTGGACACCGTTGGACACCGTTGGACATAGGTGGACATCGTGGGACACCGTTGGACACCGTTGGACATCGTTGGACACCGTTGGACACCGTGGGACAACTTGGGACAACGTGGGACAACGTGGGACAACGTGGGACAACGTGGGACAACGTGGGAAACCATCGAACAACGTGGGACAACGTGGGACAACGTGGGACAACGTGGGACAACGTGGGACACCGTTGGACATCGTTGGACATCCTTGGACACCGTGGGACAACGTGGGACAACGTGGGACACCGTTGGACACCGTTGGACATCGTTGGACACCGTTGGACACCGTGGGACAACGTGGGACAACGTGGGACAACGTGGGACAACGTGGGACAACGTAGGACAACGTGGGACAACGTGGGACACCGTTGGACATCGTTGGACACCGTGGGACAACGTGGGACAACGTGGGACAACGTGGGACACCGTTGGACACCGTGGGACAACGTGGGACAACGTGGGACAACGTGGGACACCGTGGGACACCGTTGGACACCGTTGGACATCGTTGGACACCGTTGGACACCGTTGGACACCGCTGGACACCGTGGGACAACGTGGGACAACGTGGGACAACGTGGGACAACGTGGGACAACGTGGGACAACGTAGGACAACGTGGGACAACGTGGGACAACATGGGACAACGTGGGACAACGTGGTACACCGTTGGACAACGTGGGACACCGTTGGACATCGTTGGACACCGTGGGACAACGTGGGACAACGTGGGACACCGTGGGACACCGTTGGACAACGTGGGACACCGTTGGACACCGTTGGACACCGTGGGACACCGTGGGACAACGTGGGACAACGTGGGACAACGTGGGACAACGTGGGACAACGTGGGACAACGTGGGACAACGTGGGACACCGTTGGACACCGTGGGACACCGTTGGACAACGTGGGACAACGTGGGACAACGTGGGACAACGTGGGACAACGTGGGACACCGTTGGACACCGTGGGACACCGTTGGACACCGTTGGACATCGTTGGACACCGTGGGACAACGTGGGACAACGTGGGACACCGTTGGACAACGTGGGACACCGTTGGACATCGTTGGACACCGTGGGACAACGTGGGACAACGTGGGACAACGTGGGACACCGTTGGACACCGTTGGACATCGTTGGACATCGTTGGACATCGTGGGACACCGTTGGACATCGTTGGACATCGTTGGACATCGTGGGACACCGTTGGACATCGTTGGACACCGTTGGACACCGTGGGACAACGTGGGACAACGTGGGACAACGTGGGACAACGTGGGACAACGTGGGACAACGTGGGACAACGTGGGACAACGTGGGACAACGTGGGACAACGTGGGACAACGTGGGACAACGTAGGACAACGTGGGACAACGTGGGACACCGTTGGACATCGTTGGACACCGTGGGACAACGTGGGACAACGTGGGACAACGTGGGACACCGTTGGACACCGTGGGACAACGTGGGACAACGTGGGACAACGTGGGACACCGTGGGACACCGTTGGACACCGTGGGACATCGTGGGACACCGTGGGACACCGTTGGACACCGCTGGACACCGTGGGACAACGTGGGACAACGTGGGACAACGTGGGACAACGTGGGACAACGTGGGACAACGTAGGACAACGTGGGACAACGTGGGACAACATGGGACAACGTGGGACAACGTGGTACACCGTTGGACAACGTGGGACACCGTTGGACATCGTTGGACACCGTGGGACAACGTGGGACAACGTGGGACAACGTGGGACACCGTTGGACAACGTGGGACACCGTTGGACATCGTTGGACATCGTTGGACACCGTGGGACAACGTGGGACAACGTGGGACAACGTGGGACACCGTTGGACACCGTGGGACAACGTGGGACACCGTTGGACACCGTGGGACAACGTGGGACAACGTGGGACAACGTGGGACACCGTTGGACATCGTTGGACATCGTTGGACATCGTTGGACACCGTTGGACACCGTTGGACACCGTTGGACACCGTTGGACACCGTTGGACATCGGTGGACATCGTGGGACACCGTTGGACACCGTTGGACATCGTTGGACACCGTTGGACACCGTGGGACAACGTGGGACAACGTGGGACAACGTGGGACAACGTGGGACAACGTGGGACAACGTGGGACAACGTGGGACACCGTTGGACACCGTTGGACATAGGTGGACATCGTGGGACACCGTTGGACACCGTTGGACATCGTTGGACACCGTTGGACACCGTGGGACAACTTGGGACAACGTGGGACAACGTGGGACAACGTGGGACAACGTGGGACAACGTGGGAAACCATCGAACAACGTGGGACAACGTGGGACAACGTGGGACAACGTGGGACAACGTGGGACACCGTTGGACATCGTTGGACATCCTTGGACACCGTGGGACAACGTGGGACAACGTGGGACACCGTTGGACACCGTTGGACATCGTTGGACACCGTTGGACACCGTGGGACAACGTGGGACAACGTGGGACAACGTGGGACAACGTGGGACAACGTAGGACAACGTGGGACAACGTGGGACACCGTTGGACATCGTTGGACACCGTGGGACAACGTGGGACAACGTGGGACAACGTGGGACACCGTTGGACACCGTGGGACAACGTGGGACAACGTGGGACAACGTGGGACACCGTGGGACACCGTTGGACACCGTTGGACATCGTTGGACACCATTGGACACCGTTGGACACCGCTGGACACCGTGGGACAACGTGGGACAACGTGGGACAACGTGGGACAACGTGGGACAACGTGGGACAACGTAGGACAACGTGGGACAACGTGGGACAACATGGGACAACGTGGGACAACGTGGTACACCGTTGGACAACGTGGGACACCGTTGGACATCGTTGGACACCGTGGGACAACGTGGGACAACGTGGGACAACGTGGGACACCGTTGGACAACGTGGGACACCGTTGGACATCGTTGGACACCGTGGGACACCGTGGGACAACGTGGGACAACGTGGGACAACGTGGGACAACGTGGGACAACGTGGGACAACGTGGGACAACGTGGGACAACGTGGGACACCGTTGGACACCGTGGGACACCGTGGGACAACGTGGGACAACGTGGGACAACGTGGGACAACGTGGGACAACGTGGGACACCGTTGGACACCGTGGGACACCGTTGGACACCGTTGGACATCGTTGGACACCGTGGGACAACGTGGGACAACGTGGGACACCGTTGGACAACGTGGGACACCGTTGGACATCGTTGGACACCGTGGGACAACGTGGGACAACGTGGGACAACGTGGGACACCGTTGGACACCGTTGGACATCGTTGGACATCGTTGGACATCGTGGGACACCGTTGGACATCGTTGGACATCGTTGGACATCGTGGGACACCGTTGGACATCGTTGGACACCGTTGGACACCGTGGGACAACGTGGGACAACGTGGGACAACGTGGGACAACGTGGGACAACGTGGGACAACGTGGGACAACGTGGGACAACGTGGGACAACGTGGGACAACGTGGGACAACGTGGGACAACGTGGGACACCGTTGGACACCGTGGGACACCGTTGGACATCGTTGGACACCGTGGGACACCGTTGGACACCGTTGGACACCGTTGGACATCGGTGGACATCGTGGGACACCGTTGGACACCGTTGGACATCGTTGGACACCGTTGGACACCGTGGGACAACGTGGGACAACGTGGGACAACGTGGGACAACGTGGGACAACGTGGGACAACGTGGGACAACGTGGGACAACGTGGGACACCGTGGGACACCGTTGGACACCGTTGGACACCGTGGGACACCGTGGGACAACGTGGGACAACGTGGGACAACGTGGGACAACGTGGGACAACGTGGGACACCGTTGGACACCGTTGGACACCGTTGGACACCGTTGGACATCGTTGGACACCGTGGGACAACGTGGGACAACGTGGGACACCGTTGGACAACGTGGGACACCGTTGGACATCGTTGGACACCGTGGGACAACGTGGGACAACGTGGGACAACGTGGGACACCGTTGGACACCGTTGGACATCGTTGGACATCGTTGGACATCGTGGGACACCGTTGGACATCGTTGGACATCGTTGGACATCGTGTGACACCGTTGGACATCGTTGGACACCGTTGGACACCGTGGGACAACGTGGGACAACGTGGGACAACGTGGGACAACGTGGGACAACGTGGGACAACGTGGGACAACGTGGGACAACGTGGGACAACGTGGGACAACGTGGGACAACGTGGGACAACGTGGGACACCGTTGGACACCGTGGGACACCGTTGGACATCGTTGGACACCGTGGGACACCGTTGGACACCGTTGGACACCGTTGGACATCGGTGGACATCGTGGGACACCGTTGGACACCGTTGGACATCGTTGGACACCGTTGGACACCGTGGGACAACGTGGGACAACGTGGGACAACGTGGGACAACGTGGGACAACGTGGGACAACGTGGGACAACGTGGGACAACGTGGGACACCGTTGGACACCGTGGGACACCGTTGGACAACGTGGGACAACGTGGGACAACGTGGGACAACGTGGGACAACGTGGGACACCGTTGGACACCGTGGGACACCGTTGGACACCGTTGGACATCGTTGGACACCGTGGGACAACGTGGGACAACGTGGGACAACGTGGGAAACCATGGAACAACGTGGGACAACGTGGGACAACGTGGGACAACGTGGGACAACGTGGGACACCGTTGGACATCGTTGGACACCGTGGGACAACGTGGGAGAACGTGGGACAACGTGGGACACCGTCGGACATCGTTGGACACCGTGGGACAACGTGGGACAACGTGGGACAACGTGGGACACCGTTGGACACCGTTGGACATCGTTGGACACCGTTGGACATCGTGGGACACCGTTGGACATCGTTGGACATCGTTGGACATCGTGTGACACCGTTGGACATCGTTGGACACCGTTGGACACCGTGGGACAACGTGGGACAACGTGGGACACCGTTGGACACCGTTGGACATCGTTGGACACCGTGGGACAACGTGGGACAACGTGGGACAACGTGGGAAACCATCGAACAACGTGGGACAACGTGGGACAACGTGGGACAACGTGGGACAACGTGGGACACCGTTGGACATCGTTGGACACCGTGGGACAACGTGGGACAACGTGGGACACCGTTGGACACCGTTGGACATCGTTGGACACCGTTGGACACCGTGGGACAACGTGGGACAACGTGGGACAACGTGGGACAACGTGGGACAACGTAGGACAACGTGGGACAACGTGGGACACCGTTGGACATCGTTGGACAACGTGGGACATCGTGGGACAACGTGGGACAACGTGGGACAACGTGGGACAACGTGGGACACCGTTGGACACCGTGGGACACCGTTGGACACCGCTGGACACCGTGGGACACCGTTGGACACCGTTGGACATCGTTGGACACCGTTGGACACCGTTGGACACCGCTGGACACCGTGGGACAACGTGGGACAACGTGGGACAACGTGGGACAACGTGGGACAACGTGGGACAACGTGGGACAACGTGGGACAACGTGGGAAACCATCGAACAACGTGGGACAACGTGGGACAACGTGGGACACCGTTGGACACCGTGGGACACCGTTGGACAACGTGGGACAACGTGGGACAACGTGGGACAACGTGGGACAACGTGGGACACCGTTGGACACCGTGGGACACCGTTGGACACCGTTGGACATCGTTGGACACCGTGGGACAACGTGGGACAACGTGGGACAACGTGGGACAACGTGGGACACCGTTGGACATCGTTGGACACCGTTGGACATCGTTGGACACCGTGGGACACCGTTGGACACCGTTGGACACCGTTGGACATAGGTGGACATCGTGGGACACCGTTGGACACCGTTGGACATCGTTGGACACCGTTGGACACCGTGGGACAACTTGGGACAACGTGGGACAACGTGGGACAACGTGGGACAACGTGGGACAACGTGGGAAACCATCGAACAACGTGGGACAACGTGGGACAACGTGGGACAACGTGGGACAACGTGGGACACCGTTGGACATCGTTGGACATCCTTGGACACCGTGGGACAACGTGGGACAACGTGGGACACCGTTGGACACCGTTGGACATCGTTGGACACCGTTGGACACCGTGGGACAACGTGGGACAACGTGGGACAACGTGGGACAACGTGGGACAACGTAGGACAACGTGGGACAACGTGGGACACCGTTGGACATCGTTGGACACCGTGGGACAACGTGGGACAACGTGGGACAACGTGGGACACCGTTGGACACCGTGGGACAACGTGGGACAACGTGGGACAACGTGGGACACCGTGGGACACCGTTGGACACCGTTGGACATCGTTGGACACCGTTGGACACCGTTGGACACCGCTGGACACCGTGGGACAACGTGGGACAACGTGGGACAACGTGGGACAACGTGGGACAACGTGGGACAACGTAGGACAACGTGGGACAACGTGGGACAACATGGGACAACGTGGGACAACGTGGTACACCGTTGGACAACGTGGGACACCGTTGGACATCGTTGGACACCGTGGGACAACGTGGGACAACGTGGGACAACGTGGGACACCGTTGGACAACGTGGGACACCGTTGGACATCGTTGGACACCGTGGGACACCGTGGGACAACGTGGGACAACGTGGGACAACGTGGGACAACGTGGGACAACTTGGGACAACGTGGGACAACGTGGGACAACGTGGGACACCGTTGGACACCGTGGGACACCGTTGGACAACGTGGGACAACGTGGGACAACGTGGGACAACGTGGGACAACGTGGGACACCGTTGGACACCGTGGGACACCGTTGGACACCGTTGGACATCGTTGGACACCGTGGGACAACGTGGGACAACGTGGGACACCGTTGGACAACGTGGGACACCGTTGGACATCGTTGGACACCGTGGGACAACGTGGGACAACGTGGGACAACGTGGGACACCGTTGGACACCGTTGGACATCGTTGGACATCGTTGGACATCGTGGGACACCGTTGGACATCGTTGGACATCGTTGGACATCGTGGGACACCGTTGGACATCGTTGGACACCGTTGGACACCGTGGGACAACGTGGGACAACGTGGGACAACGTGGGACAACGTGGGACAACGTGGGACAACGTGGGACAACGTGGGACAACGTGGGACAACGTGGGACAACGTGGGACAACGTGGGACAACGTGGGACACCGATGGACACCGTGGGACACCGTTGGACATCGTTGGACACCGTGGGACACCGTTGGACACCGTTGGACACCGTTGGACATCGGTGGACATCGTGGGACACCGTTGGACACCGTTGGACATCGTTGGACACCGTTGGACACCGTGGGACAACGTGGGACAACGTGGGACAACGTGGGACAACGTGGGACAACGTGGGACAACGTGGGACAACGTGGGACAACGTGGGACACCGTGGGACACCGTTGGACACCGTTGGACACCGTGGGACACCGTGGGACAACGTGGGACAACGTGGGACAACGTGGGACAACGTGGGACAACGTGGGACACCGTTGGACACCGTGGGACACCGTTGGACACCGTTGGACATCGTTGGACACCGTGGGACAACGTGGGACAACGTGGGACACCGTTGGACAACGTGGGACACCGTTGGACATCGTTGGACACCGTGGGACAACGTGGGACAACGTGGGACAACGTGGGACACCGTTGGACACCGTTGGACATCGTTGGACATCGTTGGACATCGTGGGACACCGTTGGACATCGTTGGACATCGTTGGACATCGTGGGACACCGTTGGACATCGTTGGACACCGTTGGACACCGTGGGACAACGTGGGACAACGTGGGACAACGTGGGACAACGTGGGACAACGTGGGACAACGTGGGACAACGTGGGACAACGTGGGACAACGTGGGACAACGTGGGACAACGTGGGACAACGTGGGACACCGTTGGACACCGTGGGACACCGTTGGACATCGTTGGACACCGTGGGACACCGTTGGACACCGTTGGACACCGTTGGACATCGGTGGACATCGTGGGACACCGTTGGACACCGTTGGACATCGTTGGACACCGTTGGACACCGTGGGACAACGTGGGACAACGTGGGACAACGTGGGACAACGTGGGACAACGTGGGACAACGTGGGACAACGTGGGACAACGTGGGACACCGTTGGACACCGTGGGACACCGTTGGACAACGTGGGACAACGTGGGACAACGTGGGACAACGTGGGACAACGTGGGACACCGTTGGACACCGTGGGACACCGTTGGACACCGTTGGACATCGTTGGACACCGTGGGACAACGTGGGACAACGTGGGACAACGTGGGAAACCATGGAACAACGTGGGACAACGTGGGACAACGTGGGACAACGTGGGACAACGTGGGACACCGTTGGACATCGTTGGACACCGTGGGACAACGTAGGAGAACGTGGGACAACGTGGGACACCGTCGGACATCGTTGGACACCGTGGGACAACGTGGGACAACGTGGGACAACGTGGGACACCGTTGGACACCGTTGGACATCGTTGGACATCGTTGGACATCGTGGGACACCGTTGGACATCGTTGGACATCGTTGGACATCGTGTGACACCGTTGGACATCGTTGGACACCGTTGGACACCGTGGGACAACGTGGGACAACGTGGGACACCGTTGGACACCGTTGGACATCGTTGGACACCGTGGGACAACGTGGGACAACGTGGGACAACGTGGGAAACCATCGAACAACGTGGGACAACGTGGGACAACGTGGGACAACGTGGGACAACGTGGGACACCGTTGGACATCGTTGGACACCGTGGGACAACGTGGGACAACGTGGGACACCGTTGGACACCGTTGGACATCGTTGGACACCGTTGGACACCGTGGGACAACGTGGGACAACGTGGGACAACGTGGGACAACGTGGGACAACGTAGGACAACGTGGGACAACGTGGGACACCGTTGGACATCGTTGGACAACGTGGGACATCGTGGGACAACGTGGGACAACGTGGGACAACGTGGGACAACGTGGGACACCGTTGGACACCGTGGGACACCGTTGGACACCGCTGGACACCGTGGGACACCGTTGGACACCGTTGGACATCGTTGGACACCGTTGGACACCGTTGGACACCGCTGGACACCGTGGGACAACGTGGGACAACGTGGGACAACGTGGGACAACGTGGGACAACGTGGGACAACGTGGGACAACGTGGGACAACGTGGGACAACGTGGGACAACGTGGGACAACGTGGGACAACGTGGGACAACGTGGGACAACGTGGGACAACGTGGGACACCGTGGGACACCGTTGGACACCGTTGGACATCGTTGAACACCGTTGGACATCGTTGGACAACGTGGGACATCGTGGGACAACGTGGGACAACGTGGGACAACGTGGGACAACGTGGGACAACGTGGGACACCGTTGGACACCGTGGGACACCGTTGGACACCGTTGGACACCGTGGGACACCGTTGGACACCGTTGGACATCGTTGGACACCGTTGGACACCGTTGCACACCGTTGGACACCGTGGGAAACCATGGAACAACGTGGGACAACGTGGGACAACGTGGGACAACGTGGGACAACGTGGGACACCGTTGGACATCGTTGGACACCGTGGGACAACGTGGGACAACGTGGGACACCGTTGGACACCGTTGGACATCGTTGGACACCGTTGGACACCGTGGGACAACGTGGGACAACGTGGGACAACGTGGGACAACGTGGGACAACGTGGGACAACGTGGGACAACGTGGGACAACGTGGGACACCGTGGGACACCGTTGGACACCGTTGGACATCGTTGGACACCGTGGGACAACGTGGGACACCGTGGGACACCGTTGGACACCGTGGGACAACGTGGGACAACGTGGGACAACGTGGGACAACGTGGGACAACGTGGGACAACGTAGGACAACGTGGGACAACGTGGGACAACGTGGGACAACGTGGGACAACGTGGGACAACGTGGGACAACGTGGGACAACGTGGGACACCGTGGGACAACGTGGGACAACGTGGGACAACGTGGGACACCGTTGGACACCGTTGGACATCGTTGGACATCGTTGGACATCGTGGGACAACGTGGGACACCGTGGGACACCGTTGGACACCGTTGGACACCGTTGGACATCGTTGGACACCGTGGGACAACGTGGGACACCGTGGGACACCGTTGGACACCGTGGGACAACGTGGGACAACGTGGGACAACGTGGGACAACGTGGGACAACGTGGGACAACGTGGGACAACGTGGGACAACGTGGGACATCGTGGGACACCGTGGGACACCGTTGGACACCGTTGGACATCGTTGGACACCGTGGGACAACGTGGGACACCGTGGGACACCGTTGGACACCGTGGGACAACGTGGGACAACGTGGGACAACGTGGGACAACGTGGGACAACGTGGGACAACGTAGGACAACGTGGGACAACGTGGGACAACGTGGGACAACGTGGGACAACGTGGGACACCGTTGGACAACGTGGGACACCGTTGGACATCGTTGGACACCGTGGGACAACGTGGGACAACGTGGGACAACGTGGGACACCGTTGGACACCGTTGGACATCGTTGGACATCGTTGGACATCGTGGGACAACGTGGGACACCGTGGGACACCGTTGGACACCGTGGGACAACGTAGGACAACGTGGGACAACGTGGGACAACGTGGGACAACGTGGGACAACGTGGGACAACGTGGGACAACGTGGGACAACGTGGGACAACGTGGGACAACGTGGGACAACGTGGGACAACGTGGGACAACGTGGGACAACGTGGGACAACGTGGGACAACGTGGGACAACGTGGGACAACGTGGGACATCGTGGGACAACGTGGGACAACGTGGGACAACGTGGGACAACGTGGGACACCGTTGGACAACGTGGGACACCTTTGGACATCGTTGGACACCGTGGGACAACGTGGGACAACGTGGGACCACGTGGGACAACGTGGGACAACGTGGGACAACGTGGGACAACGTGGGACAACGTGGGACAACGTGGAACATCGTGGGACAACGTGGGACAACGTGGGACACCGTTGGACATCGTTGGACACCGTGGGACACCGTGGGACAACGTGGGACAACGTGGGACAACGTGGGACAACGTGGGACAACGTGGGAAACCATGGAACAACGTGGGACAACGAGGGACACCGTTGGACATCGTTGGACAACGTGGGACAACGTGGGACAACGTGGGACAACGTGGGACAACGTGGGACAACGTGGGACACCGTTGGACACCGTGGGACACCGTTGGACACCGTTGGACACCGTTGGACACCGTTGGACAACGTGGGACAACGTGGGACACCGTTGGACACCGTTGGACACCGTTGGACACCGTTGGACATCGTTGGACACCGTGGGACAACGTGGGACAACGTGGGACAACGTGGGAAACCATGGAACAACGTGGGACAACGTGGGACACCGTTGGACATCGTTGGACAACGTGGGACAACGTGGGACAACGTGGGACAACGTGGGACACCGTTGGACATCGTTGGACAACGTGGGACAACGTGGGACAACGTGGGACAACGTGGGACAACGTGGGACAACGTGGGACAACGTGGGACAACGTGGGACACCGTTGGACACCGTGGGACACCGTTGGACACCGTTGGACACCGTTGGACATCGTTGGACACCGTGGGACAACGTGGGACAACGTGGGACAACGTGGGACAACGTGGGACAACGTGGGACAACGTGGGACATCGTGGGACAACGTGGGACAACGTGGGACAACGTGGGACAACGTGGGACACCGTTGGACAACGTGGGACACCGTTGGACATCGTTGGACACCGTGGGACAACGTGGGACAACGTGGGACCACGTGGGACAACGTGGGACAACGTGGGACAACGTGGGACAGCGTGGGACAACGTGGGACAACGTGGGACATCGTGGGACAACGTGGGACAACGTGGGACACCGTTGGACAACGTGGGACACCGTTGGACATCGTTGGACACCGTGGGACAACGTGGGACACCGTTGGACATCGTTGGACACCGTGGGACAACGTGGGACAACGTGGGACAACTTGGGACACCGTTGGACACCGTTGGACACCGTTGGACACCGTTGGACAACGTGGGACAACGTGGGACACCGTTGGACACCGTTGGACACCGTTGGACACCGTTGGACATCGTTGGACACCGTGGGACAACGTGGGACAACGTGGGACAACGTGGGAAACCATGGAACAACGTGGGACAACGTGGGACACCGTTGGACATCGTTGGACAACGTGGGACAACGTGGGACAACGTGGGACAACGTGGGACAACGTGGGACAACGTGGGACACCGTTGGACATCGTTGGACAACGTGGGACAACGTGGGACAACGTGGGACAACGTGGGACAACGTGGGACAACGTGGGACAACGTGGGACAACGTGGGACAACGTGGGACAACGTGGGACAACGTGGGACAACGTGGGACAACGTGGGACAACGTGGGACAACGTGGGACAACGTGGGACAACGTGGGACAACGTGGGACACCGTTGGACACCGTGGGACACCGTTGGACACCGTTGGACATCGTTGGACACCGTGGGACAACGTGGGACAACGTGGGACAACGTGGGACAACGTGGGACAACGTGGGACAACGTGGGACAACGTGGGACAACGTGGGACAACGTGGGACAACGTGGGACAACGTGGGACAACGTGGGACAACGTGGGACATCGTGGGACAACGTGGGACAACGTGGGACAACGTGGGACAACGTGGGACACCGTTGGAAAACGTGGGACACCGTTGGACATCGTTGGACACCGTGGGACAACGTGGGACAACGTGGGACAACGTGGGACAACGTGGGACAACGTGGGACAACGTGGGACAACGTGGGACATCGTGGGACAACGTGGGACAACGTGGGACAACGTGGGACAACGTGGGACAACGTGGGACACCGTTGGACATCGTTGGACAACGTGGGACAACGTGGGACAACGTGGGACAACGTGGGACAACGTGGGACAACGTGGGACATCGTGGGACAACGTGGGACAACGTGGGACACCGTTGGACAACGTGGGACACCGTTGGACATCGTTGGACACCGTGGGACAACGTGGGACACCGTTGGACATCGTTGGACACCGTGGGACAACGTGGGACAACGTGGGACAACTTGGGACACCGTTGGACACCGTTGGACACCGTTGGACACCGTTGGACAACGTGGGACAACGTGGGACACCGTTGGACACCGTTGGACACCGTTGGACACCGTTGGACATCGTTGGACACCGTGGGACAACGTGGGACAACGTGGGACAACGTGGGAAACCATGGAACAACGTGGGACAACGTGGGACACCGTTGGACATCGTTGGACAACATGGGACAACGTGGGACAACGTGGGACAACGTGGGACAACGTGGGACAACGTGGGACACCGTTGGACATCGTTGGACAACGTGGGACAACGTGGGACAACGTGGGACAACGTGGGACAACGTGGGACAACGTGGGACAACGTGGGACAACGTGGGACAACGTGGGACAACGTGGGACAACGTGGGACAACGTGGGACAACGTGGGACAACGTGGGACAACGTGGGACAACGTGGGACAACGTGGGACATCGTGGGACAACGTGGGACAACGTGGGACAACGTGGGACAACGTGGGACACCGTTGGACAACGTGGGACACCGTTGGACATCGTTGGACACCGTGGGACAACGTGGGACAACGTGGGACCACGTGGGACAACGTGGGACAACGTGGGACAACGTGGGACAACGTGGGACAACGTGGGACAACGTGGGACAACGTGGAACAACGTGGGACAACGTGGGACAACGTGGGACACCGTTGGACACCGTTGGACACCGTTGGACACCGTTGGACATCGTTGGACACCGTGGGACAACGTGGGACAACGTGGGACAACGTGGGAAACCATGGAACAACGTGGGACAACGTGGGACACCGTTGGACATCGTTGGACATCTTTGGACACCGTGGGACAACGTGGGACAACGTGGGAAAACGTGGGACAACGTGGGACACCGTTGGACATCGCTGGACACCGTTGGACATCGTTGGACACCGTGGGACAACGTGGGACAACGTGGGACAACGTGGGACAACGTGGGACATCGTGGGACAACGTGGGACAACGTGGGACAACGTGGGACAACGTGGGACAACGTGGGACACCGTTGGACACCGTTGGACACCGTTGGACACCGTTGGACATCGTTGGACAACGTGGGACAACGTGGGACAACGTGGGACAACGTGGGAAACCATGGAACAACGTGGGACAACGTGGGACACCGTTGGACATCGTTGGACATCGTTGGACACCGTGGGACAACGTGGGACAACGTGGGAAAACGTGGGACAACGTGGGACACCGTTGGACATCGCTGGACACCGTTGGACATCGTTGGACACCGTGGGACAACGTGGGACAACGTGGGACAACGTGGGACAACGTGGGACAACGTGGGACAACGTGGGACAACGTGGGACAACGTGGGACAAGGTGGGACAACGTGGGACAACGTGGGACAACGTGGGACATCGTGGGACAACGTGGGACAACGTGGGACAACGTGGGACAACGTGGGACAACGTGGGACAACGTGGGACAACGTGGGACACCGTTGGACACCGTGGGACAACGTGGGACAACGTGGGACAACGTGGGACAACGTGGGACAACGTGGGACAACGTGGGACAACGTGGGACAACGTGGGACAACGTGGGACATCGTGGGACAACGTGGGACAACGTGGGACAACGTGGGACAACGTGGGACATCGTTGGACACCGTTGGACACCGTGGGACAACGTGGGACAACGTGGGACAACGTGGGACAACGCGGGACAACGTGGGACAACGTGGGACACCGTTGGACACCGTGGGACACCGTTGGACACCGTTGGACATCGTTGGACACCGTGGGACAACGTGGGACAACGTGGGACAACGTGGGACAACGTGGGACAACGTGGGACAACGTGGGACAACGTGGGACAACGTGGGACAACGTGGGACAACGTGGGACACCGTTGGACAAAGTGGGACACCGTTGGACATCGTTGGACACCGTGGGACAACGTGGGACAACGTGGGACAACGTGGGACACCGTTGGACATCGTTGGACAACGTGGGACAACGTGGGACAACGTGGGACAACGTGGGACAACGTGGGACAACGTGGGACAACGTGGGACAACGTGGGACAACGTGGGACAACGTGGGACAACGTGGGACAACGTGGGACAACGTGGGACAACGTGGGACAACGTGGGACAACGTGGGACAACGTGGGACAACGTGGGACACCGTTGGACACCGTGGGACACCGTTGGACACCGTTGGACATCGTTGGACACCGTGGGACAACGTGGGACAACGTGGGACAACGTGGGACAACGTGGGACAACGTGGGACACCGTTGGACATCGTTGGACAACGTGGGACATCGTGGGACAACGTGGGACAACGTGGGACAACGTGGGACAACGTGGGACAACGTGGGACAACGTGGGACAACGTGGGACAACGTGGGACAACGTGGGACACCGTTGGACACCGTGGGACACCGTTGGACATCGTTGGACACCGTGGGACACCGTTGGACACCGTTGGACACCGTTGGACATCGGTGGACATCGTGGGACACCGTTGGACACCGTTGGACATCGTTGGACACCGTTGGACACCGTGGGACAACGTGGGACAACGTGGGACAACGTGGGACAACGTGGGACAACGTGGGACAACGTGGGACAACGTGGGACAACGTGGGACACCGTGGGACACCGTTGGACACCGTTGGACACCGTGGGACACCGTTGGACAACGTGGGACAACGTGGGACAACGTGGGACAACGTGGGACAACGTGGGACACCGTTGGACACCGTGGGACACCGTTGGACACCGTGGGACATCGTTGGACACCGTGGGACAACGTGGGACAACGTGGGACACCGTTGGACAACGTGGGACACCGTTGGACATCGTTGGACACCGTGGGACAACGTGGGACAACGTGGGACAACGTGGGACACCGTTGGACACCGTTGGACATCGTTGGACATCGTTGGACATCGTGGGACACCGTTGGACATCGTTGGACATCGTTGGACATCGTGGGACACCGTTGGACATCGTTGGACACCGTTGGACACCGTGGGACAACGTGGGACAACGTGGGACAACGTGGGACAACGTGGGACAACGTGGGACAACGTGGGACAACGTGGGACAACGTGGGACAACGTGGGACAACGTGGGACAACGTGGGACAACGTGGGACACCGTTGGACACCGTGGGACACCGTTGGACATCGTTGGACACCGTGGGACACCGTTGGACACCGTTGGACACCGTTGGACATCGGTGGACATCGTGGGACACCGTTGGACACCGTTGGACATCGTTGGACACCGTTGGACACCGTGGGACAACGTGGGACAACGTGGGACAACGTGGGACAACGTGGGACAACGTGGGACAACGTGGGACAACGTGGGACAACGTGGGACACCGTTGGACACCGTGGGACACCGTTGGACAACGTGGGACAACGTGGGACAACGTGGGACAACGTGGGACAACGTGGGACACCGTTGGACACCGTGGGACACCGTTGGACACCGTTGGACATCGTTGGACACCGTGGGACAACGTGGGACAACGTGGGACAACGTGGGAAACCATGGGACAACGTGGGACAACGTGGGACAACGTGGGACAACGTGGGACAACGTGGGACACCGTTGGACATCGTTGGACACCGTGGGACAACGTGGGAGAACGTGGGACAACGTGGGACACCGTCGGACATCGTTGGACACCGTGGGACAACGTGGGACAACGTGGGACAACGTGGGACACCGTTGGACACCGTTGGACATCGTTGGACATCGTTGGACATCGTGGGACACCGTTGGACATCGTTGGACATCGTTGGACATCGTGTGACACCGTTGGACATCGTTGGACACCGTTGGACACCGTGGGACAACGTGGGACAACGTGGGACACCGTTGGACACCGTTGGACATCGTTGGACACCGTGGGACAACGTGGGACAACGTGGGACAACGTGGGAAACCATCGAACAACGTGGGACAACGTGGGACAACGTGGGACAACGTGGGACAACGTGGGACACCGTTGGACATCGTTGGACACCGTGGGACAACGTGGGACAACGTGGGACACCGTTGGACACCGTTGGACATCGTTGGACACCGTTGGACACCGTGGGACAACGTGGGACAACGTGGGACAACGTGGGACAACGTGGGACAACGTAGGACAACGTGGGACAACGTGGGACACCGTTGGACATCGTTGGACAACGTGGGACATCGTGGGACAACGTGGGACAACGTGGGACAACGTGGGACAACGTGGGACACCGTTGGACACCGTGGGACACCGTTGGACACCGCTGGACACCGTGGGACACCGTTGGACACCGTTGGACATCGTTGGACACCGTTGGACACCGTTGGACACCGCTGGACACCGTGGGACAACGTGGGACAACGTGGGACAACGTGGGACAACGTGGGACAACGTGGGACAACGTGGGACAACGTGGGACAACGTGGGACAACGTGGGACAACGTGGGACAACGTGGGACAACGTGGGACAACGTGGGACAACGTGGGACAACGTGGGACACCGTGGGACACCGTTGGACACCGTTGGACATCGTTGAACACCGTTGGACATCGTTGGACAACGTGGGACATCGTGGGACAACGTGGGACAACGTGGGACAACGTGGGACAACGTGGGACACCGTTGGACACCGTGGGACACCGTTGGACACCGTTGGACACCGTGGGACACCGTTGGACACCGTTGGACATCGTTGGACACCGTTGGACACCGTTGCACACCGTTGGACACCGTGGGAAACCATGGAACAACGTGGGACAACGTGGGACAACGTGGGACAACGTGGGACAACGTGGGACACCGTTGGACATCGTTGGACACCGTGGGACAACGTGGGACAACGTGGGACACCGTTGGACACCGTTGGACATCGTTGGACACCGTTGGACACCGTGGGACAACGTGGGACAACGTGGGACAACGTGGGACAACGTGGGACAACGTGGGACAACGTGGGACAACGTGGGACAACGTGGGACACCGTGGGACACCGTTGGACACCGTTGGACATCGTTGGACACCGTGGGACAACGTGGGACACCGTGGGACACCGTGGGACACCGTGGGACAACGTGGGACAACGTGGGACAACGTGGGACAACGTGGGACAACGTGGGACAACGTAGGACAACGTGGGACAACGTGGGACAACGTGGGACAACGTGGGACAACGTGGGACAACGTGGGACAACGTGGGACAACGTGGGACAACGTGGGACACCGTGGGACAACGTGGGACAACGTGGGACAACGTGGGACACCGTTGGACACCGTTGGACATCGTTGGACATCGTTGGACATCGTGGGACAACGTGGGACACCGTGGGACACCGTTGGACACCGTTGGACACCGTTGGACATCGTTGGACACCGTGGGACAACGTGGGACACCTTTGGACATCGTTGGACACCGTGGGACAACGTGGGACAACGTGGGACCACGTGGGACAACGTGGGACAACGTGGGACAACGTGGGACAACGTGGGACAACGTGGGACAACGTGGAACATCGTGGGACAACGTGGGACAACGTGGGACACCGTTGGACATCGTTGGACACCGTGGGACACCGTGGGACAACGTGGGACAACGTGGGACAACGTGGGACAACGTGGGACAACGTGGGAAACCATGGAACAACGTGGGACAACGAGGGACACCGTTGGACATCGTTGGACAACGTGGGACAACGTGGGACAACGTGGGACAACGTGGGACAACGTGGGACAACGTGGGACACCGTTGGACACCGTGGGACACCGTTGGACACCGTTGGACACCGTTGGACACCGTTGGACAACGTGGGACAACGTGGGACACCGTTGGACACCGTTGGACACCGTTGGACACCGTTGGACATCGTTGGACACCGTGGGACAACGTGGGACAACGTGGGACAACGTGGGAAACCATGGAACAACGTGGGACAACGTGGGACACCGTTGGACATCGTTGGACAACGTGGGACAACGTGGGACAACGTGGGACAACGTGGGACAACGTGGGACAACGTGGGACACCGTTGGACATCGTTGGACAACGTGGGACAACGTGGGACAACGTGGGACAACGTGGGACAACGTGGGACAACGTGGGACAACGTGGGACAACGTGGGACACCGTTGGACACCGTGGGACACCGTTGGACACCGTTGGACACCGTTGGACATCGTTGGACACCGTGGGACAACGTGGGACAACGTGGGACAACGTGGGACAACGTGGGACAACGTGGGACAACGTGGGACATCGTGGGACAACGTGGGACAACGTGGGACAACGTGGGACAACGTGGGACACCGTTGGACAACGTGGGACACCGTTGGACATCGTTGGACACCGTGGGACAACGTGGGACAACGTGGGACAACGTGGGACAACGTGGGACAACGTGGGACAACGTGGGACAGCGTGGGACAACGTGGGACAACGTGGGACATCGTGGGACAACGTGGGACAACGTGGGACACCGTTGGACAACGTGGGACACCGTTGGACATCGTTGGACACCGTGGGACAACGTGGGACACCGTTGGACATCGTTGGACACCGTGGGACAACGTGGGACAACGTGGGACAACTTGGGACACCGTTGGACACCGTTGGACACCGTTGGACACCGTTGGACAACGTGGGACAACGTGGGACACCGTTGGACACCGTTGGACACCGTTGGACACCGTTGGACATCGTTGGACACCGTGGGACAACGTGGGACAACGTGGGACAACGTGGGAAACCATGGAACAACGTGGGACAACGTGGGACACCGTTGGACATCGTTGGACAACGTGGGACAACGTGGGACAACGTGGGACAACGTGGGACAACGTGGGACAACGTGGGACACCGTTGGACATCGTTGGACAACGTGGGACAACGTGGGACAACGTGGGACAACGTGGGACAACGTGGGACAACGTGGGACAACGTGGGACAACGTGGGACAACGTGGGACAACGTGGGACAACGTGGGACAACGTGGGACAACGTGGGACAACGTGGGACAACGTGGGACAACGTGGGACAACGTGGGACAACGTGGGACACCGTTGGACACCGTGGGACACCGTTGGACACCGTTGGACATCGTTGGACACCGTGGGACAACGTGGGACAACGTGGGACAACGTGGGACAACGTGGGACAACGTGGGACAACGTGGGACAACGTGGGACAACGTGGGACAACGTGGGACAACGTGGGACAACGTGGGACACCGTTGGACATCGTGGGACAACGTGGGACAACGTGGGACAACGTGGGACAACGTGGGACACCGTTGGAAAACGTGGGACACCGTTGGACATCGTTGGACACCGTGGGACAACGTGGGACAACGTGGGACTACGTGGGACAACGTGGGACAACGTGGGACAACGTGGGACAACGTGGGACATCGTGGGACAACGTGGGACAACGTGGGACAACGTGGGACAACGTGGGACAACGTGGGACACCGTTGGACATCGTTGGACAACGTGGGACAACGTGGGACAACGTGGGACAACGTGGGACAACGTGGGACATCGTGGGACAACGTGGGACAACGTGGGACACCGTTGGACAACGTGGGACACCGTTGGACATCGTTGGACACCGTGGGACAACGTGGGACACCGTTGGACATCGTTGGACACCGTGGGACAACGTGGGACAACGTGGGACAACTTGGGACACCGTTGGACACCGTTGGACACCGTTGGACACCGTTGGACAACGTGGGACAACGTGGGACACCGTTGGACACCGTTGGACACCGTTGGACACCGTTGGACATCGTTGGACACCGTGGGACAACGTGGGACAACGTGGGACAACGTGGGAAACCATGGAACAACGTGGGACAACGTGGGACACCGTTGGACATCGTTGGACAACATGGGACAACGTGGGACAACGTGGGACAACGTGGGACAACGTGGGACAACGTGGGACACCGTTGGACATCGTTGGACAACGTGGGACAACGTGGGACAACGTGGGACAACGTGGGACAACGTGGGACAACGTGGGACAACGTGGGACAACGTGGGACAACGTGGGACAACGTGGGACAACGTGGGACAACGTGGGACAACGTGGGACAACGTGGGACAACGTGGGACAACGTGGGACAACGTGGGACATCGTGGGACAACGTGGGACAACGTGGGACAACGTGGGACAACGTGGGACACCGTTGGACAACGTGGGACACCGTTGGACATCGTTGGACACCGTGGGACAACGTGGGACAACGTGGGACCACGTGGGACAACGTGGGACAACGTGGGACAACGTGGGACAACGTGGGACATCGTGGGACAACGTGGGACAACGTGGAACAACGTGGGACAACGTGGGACAACGTGGGACACCGTTGGACACCGTTGGACACCGTTGGACACCGTTGGACATCGTTGGACACCGTGGGACAACGTGGGACAACGTGGGACAACGTGGGAAACCATGGAACAACGTGGGACAACGTGGGACACCGTTGGACATCGTTGGACATCTTTGGACACCGTGGGACAACGTGGGACAACGTGGGAAAACGTGGGACAACGTGGGACACCGTTGGACATCGCTGGACACCGTTGGACATCGTTGGACACCGTGGGACAACGTGGGACAACGTGGGACAACGTGGGACAACGTGGGACATCGTGGGACAACGTGGGACAACGTGGGACAACGTGGGACAACGTGGGACAACGTGGGACACCGTTGGACACCGTTGGACACCGTTGGACACCGTTGGACATCGTTGGACACCGTGGGACAACGTGGGACAACGTGGGACAACGTGGGAAACCATGGAACAACGTGGGACAACGTGGGACACCGTTGGACATCGTTGGACATCGTTGGACACCGTGGGACAACGTGGGACAACGTGGGAAAACGTGGGACAACGTGGGACACCGTTGGACATCGCTGGACACCGTTGGACATCGTTGGACACCGTGGGACAACGTGGGACAACGTGGGACAACGTGGGACAACGTGGGACAACGTGGGACAACGTGGGACAACGTGGGACAACGTGGGACAAGGTGGGACAACGTGGGACAACGTGGGACAACGTGGGACATCGTGGGACAACGTGGGACAACGTGGGACAACGTGGGACAATGTGGGACAACGTGGGACAACGTGGGACAACGTGGGACACCGTTGGACACCGTGGGACAACGTGGGACAACGTGGGACAACGTGGGACAACGTGGGACAACGTGGGACAACGTGGGACAACGTGGGACAACGTGGGACAACGTGGGACATCGTGGGACAACGTGGGACAACGTGGGACAACGTGGGACAACGTGGGACATCGTTGGACACCGTTGGACACCGTGGGACAACGTGGGACAACGTGGGACAACGTGGGACAACGCGGGACAACGTGGGACAACGTGGGACACCGTTGGACACCGTGGGACACCGTTGGACACCGTTGGACACCGTTGGACACCGTGGGACAACGTGGGACAACGTGGGACAACGTGGGACAACGTGGGACAACGTGGGACAACGTGGGACAACGTGGGACAACGTGGGACAACGTGGGACAACGTGGGACAACGTGGGACACCGTTGGACAAAGTGGGACACCGTTGGACATCGTTGGACACCGTGGGACAACGTGGGACAACGTGGGACAACGTGGGACACCGTTGGACATCGTTGGACAACGTGGGACAACGTGGGACAACGTGGGACAACGTGGGACAACGTGGGACAACGTGGGACAACGTGGGACAACGTGGGACAACGTGGGACAACGTGGGACAACGTGGGACAACGTGGGACAACGTGGGACAACGTGGGACAACGTGGGACAACGTGGGACAACGTGGGACAACGTGGGACAACGTGGGACACCGTTGGACACCGTGGGACACCGTTGGACACCGTTGGACATCGTTGGACACCGTGAGACAACGTGGGACAACGTGGGACAACGTGGGACAACGTGGGACAACGTGGGACAACGTGGGACAACGTGGGACAACGTGGGACAACGTGGGACAACGTGGGACAACGTGGGACAACGTGGGACAACGTGGGACAACGTGGGACAACGTGGGACATCGTGGGACAACGTGGGACAACGTGGGACAACGTGGGACAACGTGGGACACCGTTGGACAACGTGGGACACCGTTGGACATCGTTGGACACCGTGGGACAACGTGGGACAACGTGGGACCACGTGGGACAACGTGGGACAACGTGGGACAACGTGGGACAACGTGGGACATCGTGGGACAACGTGGGACACCGTGGGACACCGTTGGACACCGTTGGACAACGTGGGACAACGTGGGACACCGTTGGACAACGTGGGACACCGTTGGACACCGTGGGACAACGTGGGACAACGTGGGACAACGTGGGACAACGTGGGACAACGTGGGACAACGTGGGACAACGCGGGACAACGTGGTACAACGTGGGACACCGTTGGACACCGTGGGACACCGTTGGACACCGTTGGACATCGTTGGACACCGTGGGACAACGTGGGACAACGTGGGACAACGTGGGACAACGTGGGACAACGTGGGACAACGTGGGACAACGTGGGACAACTTGGGACAACGTGGGACAACGTGGGACAACGTGGGACATCGTGGGACAACGTGGGACATCGTGGGACAACGTGGGACACCGTGGGACACCGTTGGACACCGTTGGACAACGTGGGACAACGTGGGACACCGTTGGACAACGTGGGACACCGTTGGACACCGTGGGACAACGTGGGACAACGTGGGACAACGTGGGACAACGTGGGACAACGTGGGACAACGTGGGACAACGCGGGACAACGTGGTACAACGTGGGACACCGTTGGACACCGTGGGACACCGTTGGACACCGTTGGACATCGTTGGACACCGTGGGACAACGTGGGACAACGTGGGACAACGTGGGACAACGTGGGACAACGTGGGACAACGTGGAACAACGTGGGACAACTTGGGACAACGTGGGACAACGTGGGACAACGTGGGACATCGTGGGACAACGTGGGACAACGTGGGACAACGTGGGACAACGTGGGACACCGTTGGACAACGTGGGACACCGTTGGACATCGTTGGACACCGTGGGACAACGTGGGACAACGTGGGACAACGTGGGACAACGTGGGACAACGTGGGACAACGTGGGACATCGTGGGACAACGTGGGACAACGTGGGACAACGTGGGACAACGTGGGACACCGTTGGACAACGTGGGACACCGTTGGACATCGTTGGACACCGTGGGACAACGTGGGACAACGTGGGACCACGTGGGACAACGTGGGACAACGTGGGACAACGTGGGACAACGTGGGACAACGTGGGACAACGTGGGACATCGTGGGACAACGTGGGACAACGTGGGACACCGTTGGACAACGTGGGACACCGTTGGACATCGTTGGACACCGTGGGACAACGTGGGACACCGTTGGACATCGTTGGACACCGTGGGACAACGTGGGACAACGTGGGACAACTTGGGACACCGTTGGACACCGTTGGACACCTTTGGACACCGTTGGACAACGTGGGACAACGTGGGACACCGTTGGACACCGTTGGACACCGTTGGACACCGTTGGACATCGTTGGACACCGTGGGACAACGTGGGACAACGTGGGACAACGTGGGAAACCATGGAACAACGTGGGACAACGTGGGACACCGTTGGACATCGTTGGACAACGTGGGACAACGTGGGACAACGTGGGACAACGTGGGACAACGTGGGACAACGTGGGACAACGTGGGACACCGTTGGACATCGTTGGACAACGTGGGACAACGTGGGACAACGTGGGACAACGTGGGACAACGTGGGACAACGTGGGACAACGTGGGACAACGTGGGACAACGTGGGACAACGTGGGACAACGTGGGACAACGTGGGACAACGTGGGACAACGTGGGACAACGTGGGACAACGTGGGACAACGTGGGACAACGTGGGACAACGTGGGACAACGTGGGACACCGTTGGACACCGTGGGACACCGTTGGACACCGTTGGACATCGTTGGACACCGTGGGACAACGTGGGACAACGTGGGACAACGTGGGACAACGTGGGACAACGCGGGACAACGTGGGACAACGTGGGACAACGTGGGACAACGTGGGACAACGTGGGACAACGTGGGACATCGTGGGACAACGTGGGACAACGTGGGACAACGTGGGACAACGTGGGACACCGTTGGACAACGTGGGACACCGTTGGACATCGTTGGACACCGTGGGACAACGTGGGACAACGTGGGACCACGTGGGACAACGTGGGACAACGTGGGACAACGTGGGACAACGTGGGACATCGTGGGACAACGTGGGACAACGTGGGACAACGTGGGACACCGTTGGACACCGTTGGACACCGTTGGACACCGTTGGACATCGTTGGACACCGTGGGACAACGTGGGACAACGTGGGACAACGTGGGAAACCATGGAACAACGTGGGACAACGTGGGACACCGTTGGACATCGTTGGACATCTTTGGACACCGTGGGACAACGTGGGACAACGTGGGAAAACGTGGGACAACGTGGGACACCGTTGGACATCGCTGGACACCGTTGGACATCGTTGGACACCGTGGGACAACGTGGGACAACGTGGGACAACGTGGGACAACGTGGGACATCGTGGGACAACGTGGGACAACGTGGGACAACGTGGGACAACGTGGGACAACGTGGGACACCGTTGGACACCGTTGGACACCGTTGGACACCGTTGGACATCGTTGGACACCGTGGGACAACGTGGGACAACGTGGGACAACGTGGGAAACCATGGAACAACGTGGGACAACGTGGGACACCGTTGGACATCGTTGGACATCGTTGGACACCGTGGGACAACGTGGGACAACGTGGGAAAACGTGGGACAACGTGGGACACCGTTGGACATCGCTGGACACCGTTGGACATCGTTGGACACCGTGGGACAACGTGGGACAACGTGGGACAACGTGGGACAACGTGGGACAACGTGGGACAACGTGGGACAACGTGGGACAACGTGGGACATCGTGGGACAACGTGGGACAACGTGGGACAACGTGGGACAACGTGGGACATCGTTGGACACCGTTGGACACCGTGGGACAACGTGGGACAACGTGGGACAACGTGGGACAACGCGGGACAACGTGGGACAACGTGGGACACCGTTGGACACCGTGGGACACCGTTGGACACCGTTGGACATCGTTGGACACCGTGGGACAACGTGGGACAACGTGGGACAACGTGGGACAACGTGGGACAACGTGGGACAACGTGGGACAACGTGGGACAACGTGGGACAACGTGGGACAACGTGGGACAACGTGGGACACCGTGGGACAACGTGGGACACCGTTGGACATCGTTGGACACCGTGGGACAACGTGGGACAACGTGGGACAACGTGGGACAACGTGGGACAACGTGGGACATCGTGGGACAACGTGGGACAACGTGGGACAACGTGGGACAACGTGGGACACCGTTGGACAACGTGGGACACCGTTGGACATCGTTGGACACCGTGGGACAACGTGGGACAACGTGGGACCACGTGGGACAACGTGGGACAACGTGGGACAACGTGGGACAACGTGGGACAACGTGGGACACCGTTGGACACCGTTGGACATCGTTGGACACCGTGGGACAACGTGGGACAACGTGGGACAACGTGGGACAACGTGGGACAACGTGGGACAACGTGGGACAACGTGGGACAACGTGGGACATCGTGTGACAACGTGGGACAACGTGGGACAACGTGGGACAACGTGGGACACCGTTGGACAACGTGGGACACCGTTGGACATCGTTGGACACCGTGGGACAACGTGGGACAACGTGGGACCACGTGGGACAACGTGGGACAACGTGGGACAACGTGGGACAACGTGGGACATCGTGGGACAACGTGGGACAACGTGGGACAACGTGGGACAACGTGGGACAACGTGGGACACCGTTGGACACCGTTGGACACCGTTGGACACCGTTGGACATCGTTGGACACCGTGGGACAACGTGGGACAACGTGGGACAACGTGGGAAACCATGGAACAACGTGGGACAACGTGGGACACCGTTGGACATCGTTGGACATCTTTGGACACCGTGGGACAACGTGGGACAACGTGGGAAAACGTGGGACAACGTGGGACACCGTTGGACATCGCTGGACACCGTTGGACATCGTTGGACACCGTGGGACAACGTGGGACAACGTGGGACAACGTGGGACAACGTGGGACATCGTGGGACAACGTGGGACAACGTGGGACAACGTGGGACAACGTGGGACAACGTGGGACACCGTTGGACACCGTTGGACACCGTGGGACAACGTGGGACAACGTGGGACAACTTGGGACAACGCGGGACAACGTGGGACAACGTGGGACACCGTTGGACACCGTGGGACACCGTTGGACACCGTTGGACATCGTTGGACACCGTGGGACAACGTGGGACAACGTGGGACAACGTGGGACAACGTGGGACAACGTGGGACAACGTGGGACAACGTGGGACAACGTGGGACAACGTGGGACAACGTGGGACACCGTTGGACATCGTTGGACACCGTGGGACAACGTGGGACAACTTGGGACAACGTGGGACAACGTGGGACAACGTGGGACATCGTGGGACAACGTGGGACATCGTGGGACAACGTGGGACACCGTGGGACACCGTTGGACACCGTTGGACAACGTGGGACAACGTGGGACACCGTTGGACAACGTGGGACACCGTTGGACACCGTGGGACAACGTGGGACAACGTGGGACAACGTGGGACAACGTGGGACAACGTGGGACAACGTGGGACAACGCGGGACAACGTGGTACAACGTGGGACACCGTTGGACACCGTGGGACACCGTTGGACACCGTTGGACATCGTTGGACACCGTGGGACAACGTGGGACAACGTGGGACAACGTGGGACAACGTGGGACAACGTGGGACAACGTGGAACAACGTGGGACAACTTGGGACAACGTGGGACAACGTGGGACAACGTGGGACATCGTGGGACAACGTGGGACAACGTGGGACAACGTGGGACAACGTGGGACACCGTTGGACAACGTGGGACACCGTTGGACATCGTTGGACACCGTGGGACAACGTGGGACAACGTGGGACCACGTGGGACAACGTGGGACAACGTGGGACAACGTGGGACAACGTGGGACATCGTGGGACAACGTGGGACACCGTGGGACACCGTTGGACACCGTTGGACAACGTGGGACAACGTGGGACACCGTTGGACAACGTGGGACACCGTTGGACACCGTGGGACAACGTGGGACAACGTGGGACAACGTGGGACAACGTGGGACAACGTGGGACAACGTGGGACAACGCGGGACAACGTGGTACAACGTGGGACACCGTTGGACACCGTTGGACAACGTGGGACACCGTTGGACATCGTTGGACACCGTGGGACAACGTGGGACACCGTTGGACATCGTTGGACACCGTGGGACAACGTGGGACAACGTGGGACAACTTGGGACACCGTTGGACACCGTTGGACACCTTTGGACACCGTTGGACAACGTGGGACAACGTGGGACACCGTTGGACACCGTTGGACACCGTTGGACACCGTTGGACATCGTTGGACACCGTGGGACAACGTGGGACAACGTGGGACAACGTGGGAAACCATGGAACAACGTGGGACAACGTGGGACACCGTTGGACATCGTTGGACAACGTGGGACAACGTGGGACAACGTGGGACAACGTGGGACAACGTGGGACAACGTGGGACAACGTGGGACACCGTTGGACATCGTTGGACAACGTGGGACAACGTGGGACAACGTGGGACAACGTGGGACAACGTGGGACAACGTGGGACAACGTGGGACAACGTGGGACAACGTGGGACAACGTGGGACAACGTGGGACAACGTGGGACAACGTGGGACAACGTGGGACAACGTGGGACAACGTGGGACAACGTGGGACAACGTGGGACAACGTGGGACACCGTTGGACACCGTGGGACACCGTTGGACACCGTTGGACATCGTTGGACACCGTGGGACAACGTGGGACAACGTGGGACAACGTGGGACAACGTGGGACAACGTGGGACAACGTGGGACAACGTGGGACAACGTGGGACAACGTGGGACAACGTGGGACAACGTGGGACATCGTGGGACAACGTGGGACAACGTGGGACAACGTGGGACAACGTGGGACACCGTTGGACAACGTGGGACACCGTTGGACATCGTTGGACACCGTGGGACAACGTGGGACAACGTGGGACCACGTGGGACAACGTGGGACAACGTGGGACAACGTGGGACAACGTGGGACATCGTGGGACAACGTGGGACAACGTGGGACAACGTGGGACAACGTGGGACAACGTGGGACACCGTTGGACACCGTTGGACACCGTTGGACACCGTTGGACATCGTTGGACACCGTGGGACAACGTGGGACAACGTGGGACAACGTGGGAAACCATGGAACAACGTGGGACAACGTGGGACACCGTTGGACATCGTTGGACATCTTTGGACACCGTGGGACAACGTGGGACAACGTGGGAAAACGTGGGACAACGTGGGACACCGTTGGACATCGCTGGACACCGTTGGACATCGTTGGACACCGTGGGACAACGTGGGACAACGTGGGACAACGTGGGACAACGTGGGACATCGTGGGACAACGTGGGACAACGTGGGACAACGTGGGACAACGTGGGACAACGTGGGACACCGTTGGACACCGTTGGACACCGTTGGACACCGTTGGACATCGTTGGACACCGTGGGACAACGTGGGACAACGTGGGACAACGTGGGAAACCATGGAACAACGTGGGACAACGTGGGACACCGTTGGACATCGTTGGACATCGTTGGACACCGTGGGACAACGTGGGACAACGTGGGAAAACGTGGGACAACGTGGGACACCGTTGGACATCGCTGGACACCGTTGGACATCGTTGGACACCGTGGGACAACGTGGGACAACGTGGGACAACGTGGGACAACGTGGGACAACGTGGGACAACGTGGGACAACGTGGGACAACGTGGGACAAGGTGGGACAACGTGGGACAACGTGGGACAACGTGGGACATCGTGGGACAACGTGGGACAACGTGGGACAACGTGGGACAACGTGGGACAACGTGGGACAACGTGGGACAACGTGGGACACCGTTGGACACCGTGGGACAACGTGGGACAACGTGGGACAACGTGGGACAACGTGGGACAACGTGGGACAACGTGGGACAACGTGGGACAACGTGGGACAACGTGGGACATCGTGGGACAACGTGGGACAACGTGGGACAACGTGGGACAACGTGGGACATCGTTGGACACCGTTGGACACCGTGGGACAACGTGGGACAACGTGGGACAACGTGGGACAACGCGGGACAACGTGGGACAACGTGGGACACCGTTGGACACCGTGGGACACCGTTGGACACCGTTGGACATCGTTGGACACCGTGGGACAACGTGGGACAACGTGGGACAACGTGGGACAACGTGGGACAACGTGGGACAACGTGGGACAACGTGGGACAACGTGGGACAACGTGGGACAACGTGGGACACCGTTGGACAACGTGGGACACCGTTGGACATCGTTGGACACCGTGGGACAACGTGGGACAACGTGGGACAACGTGGGACAACGTGGGACAACGTGGGACATCGTGGGACAACGTGGGACAACGTGGGACAACGTGGGACAACGTGGGACACCGTTGGACAACGTGGGACACCGTTGGACATCGTTGGACACCGTGGGACAACGTGGGACAACGTGGGACCACGTGGGACAACGTGGGACAACGTGGGACAACGTGGGACAACGTGGGACAACGTGGGACAACGTGGGACATCGTGGGACAACGTGGGACAACGTGGGACACCGTTGGACAACGTGGGACACCGTTGGACATCGTTGGACACCGTGGGACAACGTGGGACACCGTTGGACATCGTTGGACACCGTGGGACAACGTGGGACAACGTGGGACAACTTGGGACACCGTTGGACACCGTTGGACACCGTTGGACACCGTTGGACAACGTGGGACAACGTGGGACACCGTTGGACACCGTTGGACACCGTTGGACACCGTTGGACATCGTTGGACACCGTGGGACAACGTGGGACAACGTGGGACAACGTGGGAAACCATGGAACAACGTGGGACAACGTGGGACACCGTTGGACATCGTTGGACAACGTGGGACAACGTGGGACAACGTGGGACAACGTGGGACAACGTGGGACAACGTGGGACACCGTTGGACAGCGTTGGACAACGTGGGACAACGTGGGACAACGTGGGACAACGTGGGACAACGTGGGACAACGTGGGACAACGTGGGACAACGTGGGACAACGTGGGACAACGTGGGACAACGTGGGACAACGTGGGACAACGTGGGACAACGTGGGACAACGTGGGACAACGTGGGACACCGTTGGACACCGTGGGACACCGTTGGACACCGTTGGACATCGTTGGACACCGTGGGACAACGTGGGACAACGTGGGACAACGTGGGACAACGTGGGACAACGTGGGACAACGTGGGACAACGTGGGACAACGTGGGACAACGTGGGACAACGTGGGACAACGTGGGACAACGTGGGACATCGTGGGACAACGTGGGACAACGTGGGACAACGTGGGACAACGTGGGACACCGTTGGACAACGTGGGACACCGTTGGACATCGTTGGACACCGTGGGACAACGTGGGACAACGTGGGACCACGTGGGACAACGTGGGACAACGTGGGACAACGTGGGACAACGTGGGACATCGTGGGACAACGTGGGACACCGTGGGACACCGTTGGACACCGTTGGACAACGTGGGACAACGTGGGACACCGTTGGACAACGTGGGACACCGTTGGACACCGTGGGACAACGTGGGACAACGTGGGACAACGTGGGACAACGTGGGACAACGTGGGACAACGTGGGACAACGCGGGACAACGTGGTACAACGTGGGACACCGTTGGACACCGTGGGACACCGTTGGACACCGTTGGACATCGTTGGACACCGTGGGACAACGTGGGACAACGTGGGACAACGTGGGACAACGTGGGACAACGTGGGACAACGTGGAACAACGTGGGACAACTTGGGACAACGTGGGACAACGTGGGACAACGTGGGACATCGTGGGACAACGTGGGACAACGTGGGACAACGTGGGACAACGTGGGACACCGTGGGACAACGTGGGACACCGTTGGACATCGTTGGACACCGTGGGACAACGTGGGACAACGTGGGACCACGTGGGACAACGTGGGACAACGTGGGACAACGTGGGACAACGTGGGACACCGTGGGACAACGTGGGACACCGTGGGACACCGTTGGACACCGTGGGACAACGTGGGACAACGTGGGACACCGTTGGACAACGTGGGACACCGTTGGACACCGTGGGACAACGTGGGACAACGTGGGACAACGTGGGACAACGTGGGACAACGTGGGACAACGTGGGACAACGCGGGACAACGTGGTACAACGTGGGACACCGTTGGACACCGTGGGACACCGTTGGACACCGTTGGACATCGTTGGACACCGTGGGACAACGTGGGACAACGTGGGACAACGTGGGACAACGTGGGACAACGTGGGACAACGTGGAACAACGTGGGACAACTTGGGACAACGTGGGACAACGTGGGACAACGTGGGACATCGTGGGACAACGTGGGACAACGTGGGACAACGTGGGACAACGTGGGACACCGTTGGACAACGTGGGACACCGTTGGACATCGTTGGACACCGTGGGACAACGTGGGACAACGTGGGACAACGTGGGACAACGTGGGACAACGTGGGACAACGTGGGACATCGTGGGACAACGTGGGACAACGTGGGACAACGTGGGACAACGTGGGACACCGTTGGACAACGTGGGACACCGTTGGACATCGTTGGACACCGTGGGACAACGTGGGACAACGTGGGACCACGTGGGACAACGTGGGACAACGTGGGACAACGTGGGACAACGTGGGACAACGTGGGACAACGTGGGACAACGTGGGACAACGTGGGACAACGTGGGACAACGTGGGACAACGTGGGACAACGTGGGACAACGTGGGACAACGTGGGACAACGTGGGACAACGTGGGACACCGTTGGACACCGTGGGACACCGTTGGACACCGTTGGACATCGTTGGACACCGTGGGACAACGTGGGACAACGTGGGACAACGTGGGACAACGTGGGACAACGTGGGACAACGTGGGACAACGTGGGACAACGTGGGACAACGTGGGACAACGTGGGACAACGTGGGACATCGTGGGACAACGTGGGACAACGTGGGACAACGTGGGACAACGTGGGACACCGTTGGACAACGTGGGACACCGTTGGACATCGTTGGACACCGTGGGACAACGTGGGACAACGTGGGACCACGTGGGACAACGTGGGACAACGTGGGACAACGTGGGACAACGTGGGACATCGTGGGACAACGTGGGACAACGTGGGACAACGTGGGACAACGTGGGACAACGTGGGACACCGTTGGACACCGTTGGACACCGTTGGACACCGTTGGACATCGTTGGACACCGTGGGACAACGTGGGACAACGTGGGACAACGTGGGAAACCATGGAACAACGTGGGACAACGTGGGACACCGTTGGACATCGTTGGACATCTTTGGACACCGTGGGACAACGTGGGACAACGTGGGAAAACGTGGGACAACGTGGGACACCGTTGGACATCGCTGGACACCGTTGGACATCGTTGGACACCGTGGGACAACGTGGGACAACGTGGGACAACGTGGGACAACGTGGGACATCGTGGGACAACGTGGGACAACGTGGGACAACGTGGGACAACGTGGGACAACGTGGGACACCGTTGGACACCGTTGGACACCGTTGGACACCGTTGGACATCGTTGGACACCGTGGGACAACGTGGGACAACGTGGGACACCGTTGGACATCGTTGGACATAGTTGGACACCGTGGGACAACGTGGGACAACGTGGGACAACGTGGGACAACGTGGGACAACGTGGGACAACGTGGGTCAACGTGGGACAACGTGGGACAACTTGGGACAACGTGGGACAACGTGGGACAACGTGGGACAACGTGGGACATCGTGGGACAACGTGGGACAACGTGGGACAACGTGGGACAACGTGGGACAACGTGGGACACCGTTGGACAACGTGGGACATCGTTGGACACCGTTGGACACCGTGGGACAACGTGGGACAACGTGGGACAACGTGGGACAACGTGGGACAACGTGGGACAACGTGGGACAACGCGGGACAACGTGGTACAACGTGGGACAACGTTGGACACCGTGGGACACCGTTGGACACCGTTGGACATCGTTGGACACCGTGGGACAACGTGGGACAACGTGGGACAACGTGGGACAACGTGGGACAACGTGGGACAACGTGGGACAACTTGGGACAACGTGGGACAACGTGGGACAACGTGGGACATCGTGGGACAACGTGGGACAACGTGGGACAACGTGGGACAACGTGGGACACCGTTGGACAACGTGGGACACCGTTGGACATCGTTGGACACCGTGGGACAACGTGGGACAACGTGGGACAACGTGGGAAACCGTTGGACACCGTTGGACATCGTTGGACATCGTTGGACATCGTGGGACACCGTTGGACATCGTTGGACATCGTTGGACACCGTGGGACAACGTGGGACAACGTGGGACAACGTGGGACAACGTGGGACAACGTGGGACAACGTGGGACAACGTGGGACAACGTGGGACAACGTGGGACAACGTGGGACAACGTGGGACAACGTGGGACAACGTGGGACAACGTGGGACAACGTGGGACAACGTGGGACACCGTTGGACATCGTTGGACAACGTGGGACAACGTGGGACAACGTGGGACAACGTGGGACAACGTGGGACAACGTGGGACAACGTGGGACACCGTGGGACACCGTTGGACACCGTTGGACATCGTTGGACACCGTGGGACAACGTGGGACAACGTGGGACAACGTGGGACAACGTGGGACAACGTGGGACAACGTGGGACATCGCTGGACACCGTTGGACATCGTTGGACACCGTGGGACAACGTGGGACAACGTGGGACAACGTGGGACAACGTGGGACAACGTGGGACAACGTGGGACATCGCTGGACACCGTTGGACATCGTTGGACACCGTGGGACAACGTGGGACAACGTGGGACAACGTGGCACAACGTGGGACAACGTGGGACAACGTGGGGCAACGTGGGACAACGTGGGACATCGTGGGACAACGTGGGACAACGTGGGACAACGTGGGACAACGTGGGACAACGTGGGACACCGTTGGACATCGTTGGACACCGTGGGACAACGTGGGGCAACGTGGGACAACGTGGGACATCGTGGGACAACGTGGGACAACGTGGGACAACGTGGGACAACGTGGGACAACGTGGGACAACGTGGGACATCGTTGGACAACGTGGGACAACGTGGGACAACGTGGGACAACGTGGGACAACGTGGGACAACGTGGGACATCGTGGGACAACGTGGGACAACGTGGGACAACGTGGGACAACGTGGGACATCGTTGGACACCGTTGGACACCGTGGGACAACGTGGGACAACGTGGGACAACGTGGGACAACGTGGGACAACGTGGGACAACGCGGGACAACGTGGGACAACGTGGGACACCGTTGGACACCGTGGGACACCGTTGGACACCGTTGGACATCGTTGGACACCGTGGGACAACGTGGGACAACGTGGGACAACGTGGGACAACGTGGGACAACGTGGGACAACGTGGGACAACGTGGGACAACTTGGGACAACGTGGGACAACGTGGGGCAACGTGGGACATCGTGGGACAACGTGGGACAACGTGGGACAACGTGGGACAACGTGGGACACCGTTGGACAACGTGGGACACCGTTGGACATCGTTGGACACCGTGGGACAACGCGGGACAACGTGGGACAACGTGGGACACCGTTGGACACCGTTGGACATCGTTGGACATCGTTGGACATCGTGGGACACCGTTGGACATCGTTGGACATCGTTGGACACCGTGGGACAACGTGGGACAACGTGGGACAACGTGGGACAACGTGGGACAACGTGGGACAACGTGGGACAACGTGGGACAACGTGGGACAACGTGGGACAACGTGGGACAACGTGGGACAACGTGGGACACCGTTGGACATCGTTGGACAACGTGGGACAACGTGGGACAACGTGGGACAACGTGGGACAACGTGGGACAACGTGGGACACCGTTGGACACCGTGGGACACCGTTGGACACCGTTGGACATCGTTGGACACCGTGAGACAACGTGGGACAACGTGGGACAACGTGGGACAACGTGGGACAACGTGGGACAACGTGGGACAACGTGGGACAACGTGGGACATCGTGGGACAACGTGGGACAACGTGGGACAACGTGGGACAACGTGGGACAACGTGGGACACCGTTGGACAACGTGGGACACCGTTGGACATCGTTGGACACCGTGGGACAACGTGGGACAACGTGGGACAACGTGGGACACCGTTGGACACCGTTGGACATCGTTGGACATCGTTGTACATCGTGGGACACCGTTGGACATCGCTGGACACCGTTGGACATCGTTGGACACCGTGGGACAACGTGGGACAACGTGGGACAACGTGGGACAACGTGGGACAACGTGGGACAACGTGGGACAACGTGGGACAACGTGGGACACCGTTGGACATCGTTGGACACCGTGGGACAACGTGGGACAACGTGGGATAACGTGGGACATCGTTGGACACCGTTGGACACCGTTGGACATCGTTGGACACCGTGGGACAACGTGGGACAACGTGGGACAACGTGGGACAACGTGGGACAACGTGGGACAACGTGGGACAACGTGGGACACCGTGGGACAACGTGGGACAACGTGGGACAACGTGGGACACCGTTGGACACCGTTGGACATCGTTGGACAACGTGGGACAACGTGGGACAACGTGGGACAACGTGGGACAACGTGGGACAACGTGGGACAACGTGGGACAACGTGGGACATCGCTGGACACCGTTGGACATCGTTGGACACCGTGGGACAACGTGGGACAACGTGGGACAACGTGGGACAACGTGGGACAACGTGGGACAACGTGGGACAACGTGGGACAACGTGGGACAACGTGGGACATCGCTGGACACCGTGGGACATCGTTGGACACCGTGGGACAACGTGGGACAACGTGGGACAACGTGGGACAACGTGGGACAACGTGGGACAACGTGGGACAACGTGGGACACCGTTGGACATCGTTGGACAACGTGGGACAACGTGGGACACCGTTGGACATCGTTGGACACCGTGGGACAACGTGGGACACCGTGGGACATCGTTGGACACCGTGGGACAACGTGGGACACCGTGGGACAACGTGGGACAACGTGGGACAACGTGGGACAACGTGGGACAACGTGGGACAACGTGGGACAACGTGGGACACCGTTGGACATCGTTGGACAACGTGGGACAACGTGGGACACCGTTGGACATCGTTGGACACCGTGGGACAACGTGGGACAACGTGGGACAACGTGGGACACCGTTGGACACCGTTGGACATCGTTGGACACCGTTGGACACCGTGGGACAACGTGGGACAACGTGGGACAACGTGGGACATCGCTGGACACCGTTGGACATCGTTGGACACCGTGGGACACCGTTGGACATCGTTGGACACCGTGGGACAACGTGGGACAACGTGGGACAACGTGGGACAACGTGGGACACCGTGGGACAACGTGGGACAACGTGGGACAGCGTGGGACAACGTGGGACAACGTGGGACAACGTGGGACATCGTGGGACAACGTGGGACAACGTGGGACACCGTTGGACACCGTGGGACAAAGTGGGACACCGTTGGACATCGTTGGACACCGTGGGACAACGTGGGACAACGTGGGACAACGTGGGACACCGTTGGACAACGTGGGACACCGTTGGACATCGTTGGACACCGTGGGACAACGTGGGACAACGTGGGACAACGTGGGACACCGTTGGACATCGTTGGACATCGTGGGACACCGTTGGACATCGTTGGACATCGTTGGACATCGTTGGACAACGTGGGACAACGTGGGACAACGTGGGACAACGTGGGACAACGTGGGACAAAGTGGGACATCGTGGGACAACGTGGGACAACGTGGGACAACGTGGGACAACGTGGGACATCGTTGGACACCGTTGGACACCGTGGGACAACGTGGGACAACGTGGGACAACGTGGGACAACGTGGGACAACGTGGGACAACGTGGGACAACGTGGGACAACGTGGGGCAACGTGGGACAACGTGGGACATCGTGGGACAACGTGGGACAACGAGGGACAACGTGGGACAACGTGGGACAACGTGGGACACCGTTGGACATCGTTGGACACCGTGGGACAACGTGGGACAACGTGGGACACCGTTGGACAACGTGGGACACCGTTGGACATCGTTGGACACCGTGGGACAACGTGGGACAACGTGGGACAACGTGGGACACCGTTGGACACCGTTGGACATCGTTGGACAACGTGGGACACCGTTGGACGCCGTTGGACACCGTTGGACACCGTGGGACAACGTGGGACAACGTGGGACAACGTGGGACAACGTGGGACAACGTGGGACAACGTGGGACAACGTGGGACAACGTGGGACAACGTGGGACAACGTGGGACAACGTGGGACAACGTGGGACAACGTGGGGCAACGTGGGACAACGTGGGACATCGTGGGACAACGTGGGACAACGTGGGACAACGTGGGACAACTTGGGACAACGTGGGACAACGTGGGACAACGTGGGACATCGTGGGACAACGTGGGACAACGTGGGACAACGTGGGACAACGTGGGACACCGTTGGACAACGTGGGACACCGTTGGACATCGTTGGACACCGTGGGACAACGCGGGACAACGTGGGACAACGTGGGACACCGTTGGACACCGTTGGACATCGTTGGACATCGTTGGACATCGTGGGACACCGTTGGACATCGTTGGACATCGTTGGACACCGTGGGACAACGTGGGACAACGTGGGACAACGTGGGACAACGTGGGACAACGTGGGACAACGTGGGACAACGTGGGACAACGTGGGACAACGTGGGACAACGTGGGACAACGTGGGACAACGTGGGACACCGTTGGACATCGTTGGACAACGTGGGACAACGTGGGACAACGTGGGACAACGTGGGACAACGTGGGACAACGTGGGACACCGTTGGACACCGTGGGACACCGTTGGACACCGTTGGACATCGTTGGACACCGTGAGACAACGTGGGACAACGTGGGACAACGTGGGACAACGTGGGACAACGTGGGACAACGTGGGACAACGTGGGACAACGTGGGACATCGTGGGACAACGTGGGACAACGTGGGACAACGTGGGACAACGTGGGACAACGTGGGACACCGTTGGACAACGTGGGACACCGTTGGACATCGTTGGACACCGTGGGACAACGTGGGACAACGTGGGACAACGTGGGACACCGTTGGACACCGTTGGACATCGTTGGACATCGTTGGACATCGTGGGACACCGTTGGACATCGCTGGACACCGTTGGACATCGTTGGACACCGTGGGACAACGTGGGACAACGTGGGACAACGTGGGACAACGTGGGACAACGTGGGACAACGTGGGACAACGTGGGACAACGTGGGACACCGTTGGACATCGTTGGACACCGTGGGACAACGTGGGACAACGTGGGATAACGTGGGACATCGTTGGACACCGTTGGACACCGTTGGACATCGTTGGACACCGTGGGACAACGTGGGACAACGTGGGACAACGTGGGACAACGTGGGACAACGTCGGACAACGTGGGACAACGTGGGACACCGTGGGACAACGTGGGACAACGTGGGACAACGTGGGACACCGTTGGACACCGTTGGACATCGTTGGACAACGTGGGACAACGTGGGACAACGTGGGACAACGTGGGACAACGTGGGACAACGTGGGACAACGTGGGACAACGTGGGACATCGCTGGACACCGTTGGACATCGTTGGACACCGTGGGACAACGTGGGACAACGTGGGACAACGTGGGACAACGTGGGACAACGTGGGACAACGTGGGACAACGTGGGACAACGTGGGACAACGTGGGACATCGCGGGACACCGTTGGACATCGTTGGACACCGTGGGACAACGTGGGACAACGTGGGACAACGTGGGACAACGTGGGACAACGTGGGACAACGTGGGACAACGTGGGACACCGTTGGACATCGTTGGACAACGTGGGACAACGTGGGACACCGTTGGACATCGTTGGACACCGTGGGACAACGTGGGACACCGTGGGACAACGTGGGACAACGTGGGACAACGTGGGACAACGTGGGACAACGTGGGACAACGTGGGACAACGTGGGACACCGTTGGACATCGTTGGACAACGTGGGACAACGTGGGACACCGTTGGACATCGTTGGACACCGTGGGACAACGTGGGACAACGTGGGACAACGTGGGACACCGTTGGACACCGTGGGACATCGTTGGACACCGTTGGACACCGTGGGACAACGTGGGACAACGTGGGACAACGTGGGACATCGCTGGACACCGTTGGACATCGTTGGACACCGTGGGACACCGTTGGACATCGTTGGACACCGTGGGACAACGTGGGACAACGTGGGACAACGTGGGACAACGTGGGACACCGTGGGACAACGTGGGACAACGTGGGACAGCGTGGGACAACGTGGGACAACGTGGGACAACGTGGGACATCGTGGGACAACGTGGGACAACGTGGGACACCGTTGGACACCGTGGGACAACGTGGGACACCGTTGGACATCGTTGGACACCGTGGGACAACGTGGGACAACGTGGGACAACGTGGGACACCGTTGGACAACGTGGGACACCGTTGGACATCGTTGGACACCGTGGGACAACGTGGGACAACGTGGGACAACGTGGGACACCGTTGGACATCGTTGGACATCGTGGGACACCGTTGGACATCGTTGGACATCGTTGGACATCGTGGGACAACGTGGGACAACGTGGGACAACGTGGGACAACGTGGGACAACGTGGGACAAAGTGGGACATCGTGGGACAACGTGGGACAACGTGGGACAACGTGGGACAACGTGGGACATCGTTGGACACCGTTGGACACCGTGGGACAACGTGGGACAACGTGGGACAACGTGGGACAACGTGGGACAACGTGGGACAACGTGGGACAACGTGGGACAACGTGGGGCAACGTGGGACAACGTGGGACATCGTGGGACAACGTGGGACAACGAGGGACAACGTGGGACAACGTGGGACAACGTGGGACACCGTTGGACATCGTTGGACACCGTGGGACAACGTGGGACAACGTGGGACACCGTTGGACAACGTGGGACACCGTTGGACATCGTTGGACACCGTGGGACAACGTGGGACAACGTGGGACAACGTGGGACACCGTTGGACACCGTTGGACATCGTTGGACAACGTGGGACACCGTTGGACGCCGTTGGACACCGTTGGACACCGTGGGACAACGTGGGACAACGTGGGACAACGTTGGACATCGTTGGACATCGTGGGACACCGTTGGACATCGCTGGACACCGTTGGACATCGTTGGACACCGTGGGACAACGTGGGACAACGTGGGACAACGTGGGACAACGTGGGACAACGTGGGACAACGTGGGACAACGTGGGACAACGTGGGACACCGTTGGACATCGTTGGACACCGTGGGACAACGTGGGACAACGTGGGATAACGTGGGACATCGTTGGACACCGTTGGACACCGTTGGACATCGTTGGACACCGTGGGACAACGTGGGACAACGTGGGACAACGTGGGACAACGTGGGACAACGTCGGACAACGTGGGACAACGTGGGACACCGTGGGACAACGTGGGACAACGTGGGACAACGTGGGACACCGTTGGACACCGTTGGACATCGTTGGACAACGTGGGACAACGTGGGACAACGTGGGACAACGTGGGACAACGTGGGACAACGTGGGACAACGTGGGACAACGTGGGACATCGCTGGACACCGTTGGACATCGTTGGACACCGTGGGACAACGTGGGACAACGTGGGACAACGTGGGACAACGTGGGACAACGTGGGACAACGTGGGACAACGTGGGACAACGTGGGACAACGTGGGACATCGCTGGACACCGTTGGACATCGTTGGACACCGTGGGACAACGTGGGACAACGTGGGACAACGTGGGACAACGTGGGACAACGTGGGACAACGTGGGACAACGTGGGACAACGTGGGACAACGTGGGACAACGTGGGACAACGTGGGACAACGTGGGACAACGTGGGACACCGTTGGACATCGTTGGACAACGTGGGACAACGTGGGACACCGTTGGACATCGTTGGACACCGTGGGACAACGTGGGACAACGTGGGACAACGTGGGACACCGTTGGACACCGTTGGACATCGTTGGACACCGTTGGACACCGTGGGACAACGTGGGACAACGTGGGACAACGTGGGACATCGCTGGACACCGTTGGACATCGTTGGACACCGTGGGACACCGTTGGACATCGTTGGACACCGTGGGACAACGTGGGACAACGTGGGACAACGTGGGACAACGTGGGACACCGTGGGACAACGTGGGACAACGTGGGACAGCGTGGGACAACGTGGGACAACGTGGGACAACGTGGGACATCGTGGGACAACGTGGGACAACGTGGGACACCGTTGGACACCGTGGGACAACGTGGGACACCGTTGGACATCGTTGGACACCGTGGGACAACGTGGGACAACGTGGGACAACGTGGGACACCGTGGGACAACGTGGGACACCGTTGGACACCGTTGGACACCGTGGGACAACGTGGGACAACGTGGGACAACGTGGGACACCGTTGGACATCGTTGGACATCGTGGGACACCGTTGGACATCGTTGGACATCGTTGGACATCGTTGGACAACGTGGGACAACGTGGGACAACGTGGGACAACGTGGGACAACGTGGGACAAAGTGGGACATCGTGGGACAACGTGGGACAACGTGGGACAACGTGGGACAACGTGGGACATCGTTGGACACCGTTGGACACCGTGGGACAACGTGGGACAACGTGGGACAACGTGGGACAACGTGGGACAACGTGGGACAACGTGGGACAACGTGGGACAACGTGGGGCAACGTGGGACAACGTGGGACATCGTGGGACAACGTGGGACAACGAGGGACAACGTGGGACAACGTGGGACAACGTGGGACACCGTTGGACATCGTTGGACACCGTGGGACACCGTGGGACAACGTGGGACACCGTTGGACAACGTGGGACACCGTTGGACATCGTTGGACACCGTGGGACAACGTGGGACAACGTGGGACAACGTGGGACACCGTTGGACACCGTTGGACATCGTTGGACAACGTGGGACACCGTTGGACGCCGTTGGACACCGTTGGACACCGTGGGACAACGTGGGACAACGTGGGACAACGTGGGACAACGTGGGACAACGTGGGACAACGTGGGACAACGTGGGACAACGTGGGACAACGTGGGACAACGTGGGACAACGTGGGACAACGTGGGACAACGTGGGGCAACGTGGGACAACGTGGGACATCGTGGGACAACGTGGGACAACGTGGGACACCGTGGGACAACGTGGGACAACGTGGGACAACGTGGGACAACGTGGGACAACGTGGGACAACGTGGGACATCGTGGGACAACGTGGGACAACGTGGGGCAACGTGGGACAACGTGGGACATCGTGGGACAACGTGGGACAACGTGGGACAACGTGGGACAACGTGGGACAACGTGGGACACCGTTGGACATCGTTGGACACCGTGGGACAACGTGGGGCAACGTGGGACAACGTGGGACATCGTGGGACAAGGTGGGACAACGTGGGACAAGGTGGGACAACGTGGGACAACGTGGAACAACGTGGGACAACGTGGGACAACGTGGGACACCGTTGGACATCGTTGGACAACGTGGGACACCGTTGGACAACGTGGGACACCGTTGGACATCGTTGGACACCGTGGGACAACGTGGGACAACGTGGGACAACGTGGGACACCGTTGGACACCGTTGGACATCGTTGGACATCGTTGGACATCGTGGGACACCGTTGGACATCGTTGGACATCGTTGGACATCGTTGGACAACGTGGGACAACGTGGGACAACGTGGGACAACGTGGGACAACGTGGGACAAAGTGGGACATCGTGGGACAACGTGGGACAACGTGGGACAACGTGGGACAACGTGGGACATCGTTGGACACCGTTGGACACCGTGGGACAACGTGGGACAACGTGGGACAACGTGGGACAACGTGGGACAACGTGGGACAACGTGGGACAACGCGGGACAACGTGGGACAACGTGGGACACCGTTGGACACCGTGGGACACCGTTGGACACCGTTGGACATCGTTGGACACCGTGGGACAACGTGGGACAACGTGGGACAACGTGGGACAACGTGGGACAACGTGGGACACCGTTGGACATCGTTGGACACCGTGGGACAACGTGGGACAACGTGGGACAACGTGGGACACCGTTGGACACCGTTGGACATCGTTGGACATCGTGGGACACCGTTGGACATCGCTGGACACCGTTGGACATCGTTGGACACCGTGGGACAACGTGGGACAACGTGGGACAACGTGGGACAACGTGGGACAACGTGGGACAACGTGGGGCAACGTGGGACAACGTGGGACATCGTGGGACAACGTGGGACAACGAGGGACAACGTGGGACAACGTGGGACAACGTGGGACACCGTTGGACATCGTTGGACACCGTGGGACAACGTGGGACAACGTGGGACAACGTGGGACACCGTTGGACGCCGTTGGACACCGTTGGACACCGTGGGACAACGTGGGACAACGTGGGACAACGTGGGACAACGTGGGACAACGTGGGACAACGTGGGACAACGTGGGACAACGTGGGACAACGTGGGACAACGTGGGACAACGTGGGACAACGAGGGACAACGTGGGACAACGTGGGACAACGTGGGACAACGTGGGGCAACGTGGGACAACGTGGGACATCGTGGGACAACGTGGGACAACGTGGGACACCGTGGGACAACGTGGGACAACGTGGGACAACGTGGGACAACGTGGGACAACGTGGGACACCGTTGGACATCGTTGGACACCGTGGGACAACGTGGGGCAACGTGGGACAACGTGGGACATCGTGGGACAAGGTGGGACAACGTGGGACAAGGTGGGACAACGTGGGACAACGTGGGACAACGTGGGACAACGTGGGACAACGTGGGACACCGTTGGACATCGTTGGACAACGTGGGACACCGTTGGACAACGTGGGACACCGTTGGACATCGTTGGACACCGTGGGACAACGTGGGACAACGTGGGACAACGTGGGACACCGTTGGACACCGTTGGACATCGTTGGACATCGTTGGACATCGTGGGACAACGTGGGACACCGTTGGACATCGTTGGACATCGTGGGACAACGTGGGACACCGTTGGACATCGTTGGACACCGTGGGACAACGTGGGACAACGTGGGACAACGTGGGACAACGTGGGACAACGTGGGACAACGTGGGACACCGTTGGACATCGTTGGACACCGTGGGACAACGTGGGACAACGTGGGACAACGTGGGACATCGTTGGACACCGTTGGACACCGTTGGACATCGTTGGACACCGTGGGACAACGTGGGACAACGTGGGACAACGTGGGACAACGTGGGACAACGTCGGACAACGTGGGACAACGTGGGACAATGTGGGACAACGTGGGACAACGTGGGACAACGTGGGACAACGTGGGACAACGTGGGACAACGTGGGACAACGTGGGACATCGTGGGACAACGTGGGACAACGTGGGACAACGTGGGACAACGTGGGACAACGTGGGACAACGTGGGACAACGTGGGACACCGTTGGACATCGTTGGACAACGTGGGACAACGTGGGACAACGTGGGACAACGTGGGACAACGTGGGACAACGTGGGACAACGTTGGACACCGTGGGACACCGTTGGACACCGTTGGACAACGTGGGACAACGTGGGACAACGTGGGACAACGTGGGACAACGTGGGAAACCATGGAACAACGTGGGACAACGTGGGACACCGTTGGACATCGTTGGACATCGTTGGACACCGTGGGACAACGTGGGACAACGTGGGAAAACGTGGGACAACGTGGGACACCGTTGGACACCGTGGGACAACGTGGGACAACGTGGGACAACGTGGGACACCGTTGGACACCGTTGGACAACGTGGGACAACGTGGGACAACGTGGGACAACGTGGGACATCGCTGGACACCGTTGGACATCGTTGGACACCGTGGGACAACGTGGGACAACGTGGGACAACGTGGGACAACGTGGGACAACGTGGGGCAACGTGGGACAACGTGGGACATCGTGGGACAACGTGGGACAACGTGGGACAACGTGGGACAACGTGGGACAACGTGGGACACCGTTGGACATCGTTGGACACCGTGGGACAACGTGGGGCAACGTGGGACAACGTGGGACATCGTGGGACAACGTGGGACAACGTGGGACAACGTGGGACAACGTGGGACAACGTGGGACAACGTGGGACAACGTGGGACAACGTGGGACAACGTGGGACACCGTTGGACATCGTTGGACACCGTGGGACAACGTGGGACAACGTGGGACAACGTGGGACAACGTGGGACAACGTGGGACACCGTGGGACAACCTGGGACAACGTGGGACAACGTGGGACACCGTTGGACACCGTTGGACATCGTTGGACATCGTTGGACATCGTGGGACACCGTTGGACATCGTTGGACATCGTTGGACACCGTGGGACAACGTGGGACAACGTGGGACAACGTGGGACAACGTGGGACAACGAGGGACAACGTGGGACAACGTGGGACAACGTGGGACAACGTGGGACAACGTGGGACAACGTGGGACAACGTGGGACAACGTGGGACAACGTGGGACACCGTTGGACATCGTTGGACACCGTGGGACAACGTGGGACACCGTTGGACATCGTTGGACACCGTGGGACAACGTGGGACAACGTGGGACAACGTGGGACACCGTTGGACATCGTTGGACACCGTGGGACAACGTGGGACAACGTGGGACAACGTGGGACAACGTGGGACAACGTGGGACAACGTGGGACACCGTTGGACATCGTTGGACACCGTGGGACAACGTGGGACAACGTGGGACAACGTGGGACATCGTTGGACACCGTTGGACACCGTTGGACATCGTTGGACACCGTGGGACAACGTGGGACAACGTGGGACAACGTGGGACAACGTGGGACAACGTCGGACAACGTGGGACAACGTGGGACAATGTGGGACAACGTGGGACAACGTGGGACAACGTGGGACAACGTGGGACAACGTGGGACAACGTGGGACAACGTGGGACATCGTGGGACAACGTGGGACAACGTGGGACAACGTGGGACACCGTGGGACAACGTGGGACAACGTGGCTCAACGTGGGACAACGTGGGACAACGTGGGACAACGTGGGACACCGTGGGACAACGTGGGACAACGTGGGACAACGTGGGACACCGTTGGACACCGTTGGACATCGTTGGACATCGTTGGACATCGTGGGACACCGTTGGACATCGTTGGACATCGTTGGACACCGTGGGACAACGTGGGACAACGTGGGACAACGTGGGACAACGTGGGACAACGAGGGACAACGTGGGACAACGTGGGACAACGTGGGACAACGTGGGACAACGTGGGACAACGTGGGACAACGTGGGACAACGTGGGACAACGTGGGACACCGTTGGACATCGTTGGACACCGTGGGACAACGTGGGACACCGTTGGACATCGTTGGACACCGTGGGACAACGTGGGACAACGTGGGACAACGTGGGACACCGTTGGACATCGTTGGACACCGTGGGACAACGTGGGACAACGTGGGACAACGTGGGACAACGTGGGACAACGTGGGACAACGTGGGACAACGTGGGACAACGTGGGACAACGTGGGACAACGTGGGACAACGTGGGACATCGTGGGACAACGTGGGACAACGTGGGACAACGTGGGACAACGTGGGACAACGTGGGACAACGTGGGACAACGTGGGACACCGTTGGACATCGTTGGACAACGTGGGACAACGAGGGACAACGTGGGACAACGTGGGACAACGTGGGACAACGTGGGACAACGTTGGACACCGTGGGACACCGTTGGACACCGTTGGACAACGTGGGACAACGTGGGACAACGTGGGACAACGTGGGACAACGTGGGAAACCATGGAACAACGTGGGACAACGTGGGACACCGTTGGACATCGTTGGACATCGTTGGACACCGTGGGACAACGTGGGACAACGTGGGAAAACGTGGGACAACGTGGGACACCGTTGGACACCGTGGGACAACGTGGGACAACGTGGGACAACGTGGGACACCGTTGGACACCGTTGGACAACGTGGGACAACGTGGGACAACGTGGGACACCGTGGGACATCGCTGGACACCGTTGGACATCGTTGGACACCGTGGGACAACGTGGGACAACGTGGGACAACGTGGGACAACGTGGGACAACGTGGGACAACGTGGGGCAACGTGGGACAACGTGGGACATCGTGGGACAACGTGGGACAACGTGGGACAACGTGGGACAACGTGGGACAACGTGGGACACCGTTGGACATCGTTGGACACCGTGGGACAACGTGGGGCAACGTGGGACAACGTGGGACATCGTGGGACAACGTGGGACAACGTGGGACAACGTGGGACAACGTGGGACAACGTGGGACAACGTGGGACAACGTGGGACAACGTGGGACAACGTGGGACACCGTTGGACATCGTTGGACACCGTGGGACAACGTGGGACAACGTGGGACAACGTGGGACAACGTGGGACAACGTGGGACAACGTGGGACACCGTGGGACAACGTGGGACAACGTGGGACAACGTGGGACACCGTTGGACACCGTTGGACACCGTTGGACATCGTTGGACATCGTGGGACACCGTTGGACATCGTTGGACATCGTTGGACACCGTGGGACAACGTGGGACAACGTGGGACAACGTGGGACAACGTGGGACAACGAGGGACAACGTGGGACAACGTGGGACAACGTGGGACAACGTGGGACAACGTGGGACAACGTGGGACAACGTGGGACAACGTGGGACAACGTGGGACACCGTTGGACATCGTTGGACACCGTGGGACAACGTGGGACACCGTTGGACATCGTTGGACACCGTGGGACAACGTGGGACAACGTGGGACAACGTGGGACACCGTTGGACATCGTTGGACACCGTGGGACAACGTGGGACAACGTGGGACAACGTGGGACAACGTGGGACAACGTGGGACAACGTGGGACACCGTTGGACATCGTTGGACACCGTGGGACAACGTGGGACAACGTGGGACAACGTGGGACATCGTTGGACACCGTTGGACACCGTTGGACATCGTTGGACACCGTGGGACAACGTGGGACAACGTGGGACAACGTGGGACAACGTGGGACAACGTCGGACAACGTGGGACAACGTGGGACAAGGTGGGACAACGTGGGACAACGTGGGACAACGTGGGACAACGTGGGACAACGTGGGACAACGTGGGACAACGTGGGACATCGTGGGACAACGTGGGACAACGTGGGACAACGTGGGACAACGTGGGACAACGTGGGACAACGTGGGACAACGTGGGACACCGTTGGACATCGTTGGACAACGTGGGACAACGTGGGACAACGTGGGACAACGTGGGACAACGTGGGACAACGTGGGACAACGTTGGACACCGTGGGACACCGTTGGACACCGTTGGACAACGTGGGACAACGTGGGACAACGTGGGACAACGTGGGACAACGTGGGAAACCATGGAACAACGTGGGACAACGTGGGACACCGTTGGACATCGTTGGACATCGTTGGACACCGTGGGACAACGTGGGACAACGTGGGAAAACGTGGGACAACGTGGGACACCGTTGGACATCGCTGGACACCGTTGGACATCGTTGGACACCGTGGGACAACGTGGGACAACGTGGGACAACGTGGGACAACGTGGGACAACGTGGGACAACGTGGGACAACGTGGGACAACGTGGGACAACGTGGGACAACGTGGGACAACGTGGGACAACGTGGGACATCGTGGGACAACGTGGGACACCGTTGGACATCGTTGGACAACGTGGGACAACGTGGGACACCGTTGGACATCGTTGGACACCGTGGGACAACGTGGGACAACGTGGGACAACGTGGGACAACGTGGGACAACGTGGGACAACGTGGGACAACGTGGGACAACGTGGGACAACGTGGGACAACGTGGGACAACGTGGGACACTGTTGGACATCGTTGGACACCGTGGGACAACGTGGGACAACGTGGGACAACGTGGGACAACGTGGGACAACGTGGGACACCGTGGGACAACGTGGGACAACGTGGGACAACGTGGGACACCGTTGGACACCGTTGGACATCGTTGGACATCGTTGGACACCGTGGGACACCGTTGGACATCGTTGGACATCGTTGGACACCGTGGGACAACGTGGGACAACGTGGGACAACGTGGGACAACGTGGGACAACGAGGGACAACGTGGGACAACGTGGGACAACGTGGGACAACGTGGGACAACGTGGGACAACGTGGGACAACGTGGGACAACGTGGGACACCGTTGGACATCGTTGGACAACGTGGGACAACGTGGGACAACGTGGGACAACGTGGGACAACGTGGGACAACGTGGGACACCGTTGGACACCGTGGGACACCGTTGGACACCGTTGGACATCGTTGGACACCGTGGGACAACGTGGGACAACGTGGGACAACGTGGGACAACGTGGGACAACGTGGGACAACGTGGGACAACGTGGGACAACGTGGGACATCGCTGGACACCGTTGGACATCGTTGGACACCGTGGGACAACGTGGGACAACGTGGGACAACGTGGGACAACGTGGGACAACGTGGGACAACGTGGGGCAACGTGGGACAACGTGGGACATCGTGGGACAACGTGGGACAACGTGGGACAACGTGGGACAACGTGGGACAACGTGGGACACCGTTGGACATCGTTGGACACCGTGGGACAACGTGGGGCAACGTGGGACAACGTGGGACAACGTGGGACAACGTGGGACAACGTGGGACAACGTGGGACAACGCGGGACAACGTGGGACAACGTGGGACACCGTGGGACACCGTTGGACACCGTTGGACATCGTTGGACACCGTGGGACAACGTGGGACAACGTGGGACAACGTGGGACAACGTGGGACAACGTGGGACAACGTGGGACAACGTGGGACAACGTGGGACAACTTGGGACAACGTGGGACAACGTGGGACAACGTGGGACATCGTGGGACAACGTGGGACAACGTGGGACAACGTGGGACAACGTGGGACACCGTTGGACAACGTGGGACACCGTTGGACATCGTTGGACACCGTGGGACAACGTGGGACAACGTGGGACAACGTGGGACACCGTTGGACACCGTTGGACATCGTTGGACATCGTTGGACATCGTGGGACACCGTTGGACATCGTTGGACATCGTTGGACATCGTTGGACAACGTGGGACAACGTGGGACAACGTGGGACAACGTGGGACAACGTGGGACAACGTGGGACAACGTGGGACACCGTTGGACACCGTGGGACACCGTTGGACACCGTTGGACATCGTTGGATACCGTGGGACAACGTGGGACAACGTGGGACAACGTGGGACAACGTGGGACAACGTGGGACAACGTGGGACAACGTGGGACAACGTGGGACAACGTGGGACAACGTGGGACATCGCTGGACACCGTTGGACATCGTTGGACACCGTGGGACAACGTGGGACAACGTGGGACAACGTGGGACAACGTGGGACAACGTGGGACAACGTGGGACATCGTGGGACAACGTGGGACAACGTGGGACAACGTGGGACAACGTGGGACAACGTGGGACACCGTTGGACACCGTTGGACAACGTGGGACACCGTTGGACATCGTTGGACACCGTGGGACAACGTGGGACAACGTGGGACAACGTGGGACACCGTTGGACACCGTTGGACATCGTTGGACATCGTTGGACATCGTGGGACACCGTTGGACATCGTTGGACATCGTTGGACATCGTTGGACAACGTGGGACAACGTGGGACAACGTGGGACAACGTGGGACAACGTGGGACAACGTGGGACAACGTGGGACAACGTGGGACAACGTGGGACAACGTGGGACACCGTTGGACACCGTGGGACACCGTTGGACACCGTTGGACATCGTTGGATACCGTGGGACAACGTGGGACAACGTGGGACAACGTGGGACAACGTGGGACAACGTGGGACAACGTGGGACAACGTGGGACAACGTGGGACAACGTGGGACAACGTGGGACATCGCTGGACACCGTTGGACATCGTTGGACACCGTGGGACAACGTGGGACAACGTGGGACAACGTGGGACAACGTGGGACAACGTGGGACAACGTGGGGCAACGTGGGACAACGTGGGACATCGTGGGACAACGTGGGACAACGTGGGACAACGTGGGACAACGTGGGACAACGTGGGACACCGTGGGACATCGTTGGACACCGTGGGACAACGTGGGGCAACGTGGGACAACGTGGGACAACGTGGGACAACGTGGGACAACGTGGGACAACGTGGGACAACGTGGGACAACGTGGGACATCGTGGGACAACGTGGGACAACGTGGGACAACGTGGGACAACGTGGGACAACGTGGGACAACGTGGGACAACGTGGGACAACGTGGGACAACGTGGGACACTGTTGGACATCGTTGGACACCGTGGGACAACGTGGGACAACGTGGGACAACGTGGGACAACGTGGGACAACGTGGGACACCGTGGGACAACGTGGGACAACGTGGGACAACGTGGGACACCGTTGGACACCGTTGGACATCGTTGGACATCGTTGGACATCGTGGGACACCGTTGGACATCGTTGGACATCGTTGGACACCGTGGGACAACGTGGGACAACGTGGGACAACGTGGGACAACGTGGGACAACGAGGGACAACGTGGGACAACGTGGGACAACGTGGGACAACGTGGGACAACGTGGGACAACGTGGGACAACGTGGGACAACGTGGGACACCGTTGGACATCGTTGGACAACGTGGGACACCGTGGGACAACGTGGGACAACGTGGGACAACGTGGGACAACGTGGGACACCGTTGGACACCGTGGGACACCGTTGGACACCGTTGGACATCGTTGGACACCGTGGGACAACGTGGGACAACGTGGGACAACGTGGGACAACGTGGGACAACGTGGGACAACGTGGGACAACGTGGGACAACGTGGGACATCGCTGGACACCGTTGGACATCGTTGGACACCGTGGGACAACGTGGGACAACGTGGGACAACGTGGGACAACGTGGGACAACGTGGGACAACGTGGGGCAACGTGGGACAACGTGGGACATCGTGGGACAACGTGGGACAACGTGGGACAACGTGGGACAACGTGGGACAACGTGGGACACCGTTGGACATCGTTGGACACCGTGGGACAACGTGGGGCAACGTGGGACAACGTGGGACATCGTGGGACAACGTGGGACAACGTGGGACAACGTGGGACAACGCGGGACAACGTGGGACAACGTGGGACACCGTGGGACACCGTTGGACACCGTTGGACATCGTTGGACACCGTGGGACAACGTGGGACAACGTGGGACAACGTGGGACAACGTGGGACAACGTGGGACAACGTGGGACAACGTGGGACAACGTGGGACAACTTGGGACAACGTGGGACAACGTGGGACAACGTGGGACAACGTGGGACAACGTGGGACAACGTGGGACAACGTGGGACATCGCTGGACACTGTTGGACATCGTTGGACACCGTGGGACAACGTGGGACAACGTGGGACAACGTGGGACAACGTGGGACAACGTGGGACACCGTGGGACAACGTGGGACAACGTGGGACAACGTGGGACACCGTTGGACACCGTTGGACATCGTTGGACATCGTTGGACATCGTGGGACACCGTTGGACATCGTTGGACATCGTTGGACACCGTGGGACAACGTGGGACAACGTGGGACAACGTGGGACAACGTGGGACAACGAGGGACAACGTGGGACAACGTGGGACAACGTGGGACAACGTGGGACATCGTTGGACACCGTGGGACAACGTGGGACAACGTGGGACAACGTGGGACAACGTGGGACAACGTGGGACAACGTGGGGCAACGTGGGACAACGTGGGACATCGTGGGACAACGTGGGACAACGTGGGACAACGTGGGACAACGTGGGACAACGTGGGACAACGTGGGACAACGTGGGACACCGTTGGACACCGTTGGACACCGTGGGACAACGTGGGGCAACGTGGGACAACGTGGGACATCGTGGGACAACGTGGGACAACGTGGGACAACGTGGGACAACGTGGGACAACGTGGGACATCGTGGGACAACGTGGGACAACGTGGGACAACGTGGGACACCGTTGGACATCGTTGGACACCGTGGGACAACGTGGGACAACGTGGGACAACGTGGGACAACGTGGGACAACGTGGGACAACGTGGGACACCGTGGGACACCGTTGGACATCGTTGGACACCGTGGGACAACGTGGGGCAACGTGGGACATCGTTGGATACCGTTGGACAACGTGGGACACCGTTGGACATCGTTGGACACCGTGGGACAACGTGGGACAACGTGGGACAACGTGGGACACCGTTGGACACCGTTGGACATCGTTGGACATCGTTGGACATCGTGGGACACCGTTGGACATCGTTGGACATCGTTGGACATCGTTGGACAACGTGGGACAACGTGGGACAACGTGGGACAACGTGGGACAACGTGGGACAACGTGGGACAACGTGGGACAACGTGGGACAACGTGGGACAACGTGGGACACCGTTGGACACCGTGGGACATCGTTGGATACCGTGGGACAACGTGGGACAACGTGGGACAACGTGGGACAACGTGGGACAACGTGGGACAACGTGGGACAACGTGGGACAACGTGGGACAACGTGGGACAACGTGGGACATCGCTGGACACCGTTGGACATCGTTGGACACCGTGGGACAACGTGGGACAACGTGGGACAACGTGGGACAACGTGGGACAACGTGGGACAACGTGGGGCAACGTGGGACAACGTGGGACATCGTGGGACAACGTGGGACAACGTGGGACAACGTGGGACAACGTGGGACAACGTGGGACAACGTGGGACATCGTGGGACAACGTGGGACAACGTGGGACAACGTGGGACAACGTGGGACAACGTGGGACACCGTTGGACATCGTTGGATACCGTGGGACAACGTGGGACAACGTGGGACAACGTGGGACAACGTGGGACAACGTGGGACAACGTGGGACAACGTGGGACAACGTGGGACAACGTGGGACAACGTGGGACATCGCTGGACACCGTTGGACATCGTTGGACACCGTGGGACAACGTGGGACAACGTGGGACAACGTGGGACAACGTGGGACAACGTGGGACAACGTGGGACATCGTGGGACAACGTGGGACAACGTGGGACAACGTGGGACAACGTGGGACAACGTGGGACACCGTTGGACACCGTTGGACAACGTGGGACACCGTTGGACATCGTTGGACACCGTGGGACAACGTGGGACAACGTGGGACAACGTGGGACACCGTTGGACACCGTTGGACATCGTTGGACATCGTTGGACATCGTGGGACACCGTTGGACATCGTTGGACATCGTTGGACATCGTTGGACAACGTGGGACAACGTGGGACAACGTGGGACAACGTGGGACAACGTGGGACAACGTGGGACAACGTGGGACAACGTGGGACAACGTGGGACAACGTGGGACACCGTGGGACACCGTGGGACACCGTTGGACACCGTTGGACATCGTTGGATACCGTGGGACAACGTGGGACAACGTGGGACAACGTGGGACAACGTGGGACAACGTGGGACAACGTGGGACAACGTGGGACAACGTGGGACAACGTGGGACAACGTGGGACATCGCTGGACACCGTTGGACATCGTTGGACACCGTGGGACAACGTGGGACAACGTGGGACAACGTGGGACAACGTGGGACAACGTGGGACAACGTGGGGCAACGTGGGACAACGTGGGACATCGTGGGACAACGTGGGACAACGTGGGACAACGTGGGACAACGTGGGACAACGTGGGACACCGTTGGACATCGTTGGACACCGTGGGACAACGTGGGGCAACGTGGGACAACGTGGGACAACGTGGGACACCGTGGGACAACGTGGGACAACGTGGGACAACGTGGGACAACGTGGGACATCGTGGGACAACGTGGGACAACGTGGGACAACGTGGGACAACGTGGGACAACGTGGGACAACGTGGGACAACGTGGGACAACGTGGGACAACGTGGGACACTGTTGGACATCGTTGGACACCGTGGGACAACGTGGGACAACGTGGGACAACGTGGGACAACGTGGGACAACGTGGGACACCGTGGGACAACGTGGGACAACGTGGGACAACGTGGGACACCGTTGGACACCGTTGGACATCGTTGGACATCGTTGGACATCGTGGGACACCGTTGGACATCGTTGGACATCGTTGGACACCGTGGGACAACGTGGGACAACGTGGGACAACGTGGGACAACGTGGGACAACGAGGGACAACGTGGGACAACGTGGGACAACGTGGGACAACGTGGGACAACGTGGGACAACGTGGGACAACGTGGGACAACGTGGGACACCGTTGGACATCGTTGGACAACGTGGGACACCGTGGGACAACGTGGGACAACGTGGGACAACGTGGGACAACGTGGGACACCGTTGGACACCGTGGGACACCGTTGGACACCGTTGGACATCGTTGGACACCGTGGGACAACGTGGGACAACGTGGGACAACGTGGGACAACGTGGGACAACGTGGGACAACGTGGGACAACGTGGGACAACGTGGGACATCGCTGGACACCGTTGGACATCGTTGGACACCGTGGGACAACGTGGGACAACGTGGGACAACGTGGGACAACGTGGGACAACGTGGGACAACGTGGGGCAACGTGGGACAACGTGGGACATCGTGGGACAACGTGGGACAACGTGGGACAACGTGGGACAACGTGGGACAACGTGGGACACCGTTGGACATCGTTGGACACCGTGGGACAACGTGGGGCAACGTGGGACAACGTGGGACATCGTGGGACAACGTGGGACAACGTGGGACAACGTGGGACAACGCGGGACAACGTGGGACAACGTGGGACACCGTGGGACACCGTTGGACACCGTTGGACATCGTTGGACACCGTGGGACAACGTGGGACAACGTGGGACAACGTGGGACAACGTGGGACAACGTGGGACAACGTGGGACAACGTGGGACAACGTGGGACAACTTGGGACAACGTGGGACAACGTGGGACAACGTGGGACAACGTGGGACAACGTGGGACAACGTGGGACAACGTGGGACATCGCTGGACACTGTTGGACATCGTTGGACACCGTGGGACAACGTGGGACAACGTGGGACAACGTGGGACAACGTGGGACAACGTGGGACACCGTGGGACAACGTGGGACAACGTGGGACAACGTGGGACACCGTTGGACACCGTTGGACATCGTTGGACATCGTTGGACATCGTGGGACACCGTTGGACATCGTTGGACATCGTTGGACACCGTGGGACAACGTGGGACAACGTGGGACAACGTGGGACAACGTGGGACAACGAGGGACAACGTGGGACAACGTGGGACAACGTGGGACAACGTGGGACATCGTTGGACACCGTGGGACAACGTGGGACAACGTGGGACAACGTGGGACAACGTGGGACAACGTGGGACAACGTGGGGCAACGTGGGACAACGTGGGACATCGTGGGACAACGTGGGACAACGTGGGACAACGTGGGACAACGTGGGACAACGTGGGACAACGTGGGACAACGTGGGACACCGTTGGACATCGTTGGACACCGTGGGACAACGTGGGGCAACGTGGGACAACGTGGGACAGCGTGGGACAACGTGGGACAACGTGGGACAACGTGGGACAACGTGGGACAACGTGGGACAACGTGGGACAACGTGGGACAACGTGGGACAACGTGGGACACCGTTGGACATCGTTGGACACCGTGGGACAACGTGGGACAACGTGGGACAACGTGGGACAACGTGGGACAACGTGGGACAACGTGGGACACCGTGGGACACCGTTGGACATCGTTGGACACCGTGGGACAACGTGGGGCAACGTGGGACAACGTGGGACATCGTGGGACAACGTGGGACAACGTGGGACAACGTGGGACAACGTGGGACAACGTGGGACAACGTGGGACAACGTGGGACAACGTGGGACAACGTGGGACACCGTTGGACATCCTTGGACACCGTGGGACAACGTGGGACAACGTGGGACAACGTGGGACAACGTGGGACAACGTGGGACAACGTGGGACAACGTGGGACAACGTGGGACAACGTGGGACATCGTGGGACAACGTGGGACAACGTGGGACAACGTGGGACAACGTGGGACATCGTTGGACACCGTTGGACACCGTGGGACAACGTGGGACAACGTGGGACAACGTGGGACAACGTGGGACAACGTGGGACAACGTGGGACAACGCGGGACAACGTGGGACAACGTGGGACACCGTTGGACACCGTGGGACACCGTTGGACACCGTTGGACATCGTTGGACACCGTGGGACAACGTGGGACAACGTGGGACAACGTGGGACAACGTGGGACAACGTGGGACAACGTGGGACAACGTGGGACAACGTGGGACAACTTGGGACAACGTGGGACAACGTGGGACAACGTGGGACATCGTGGGACAACGTGGGACAACGTGGGACAACGTGGGACAACGTGGGACACCGTTGGACAACGTGGGACACCGTTGGACATCGTTGGACACCGTGGGACAACGTGGGACAACGTGGGACAACGTGGGACACCGTTGGACACCGTTGGACATCGTTGGACATCGTTGGACATCGTGGGACACCGTTGGACATCGTTGGACATCGTTGGACATCGTTGGACAACGTGGGACAACGTGGGACAACGTGGGACAACGTGGGACAACGTGGGACAACGTGGGACAACGTGGGACAACGTGGGACACCGTTGGACACCGTGGGACACCGTTGGACACCGTTGGACATCGTTGGATACCGTGGGACAACGTGGGACAACGTGGGACAACGTGGGACAACGTGGGACAACGTGGGACAACGTGGGACAACGTGGGACAACGTGGGACAACGTGGGACAACGTGGGACATCGCTGGACACCGTTGGACATCGTTGGACACCGTGGGACAACGTGGGACAACGTGGGACAACGTGGGACAACGTGGGACAACGTGGGACAACGTGGGACAACGTGGGACAACGTGGGACATCGTGGGACAACGTGGGACAACGTGGGACAACGTGGGACAACGTGGGACAACGTGGGACACCGTTGGACATCGTTGGACACCGTGGGACAACGTGGGGCAACGTGGGACAACGTGGGACAACGTGGGACAACGTGGGACAACGTGGGACAACGTGGGATACCGTTGGACATCGTTGGATACCGTGGGACAACGTGGGACAACGTGGGACAACGTGGGACAACGTGGGACAACGTGGGACACCGTTGGACATCGTTGGACACCGTGGGACAACGTGGGGCAACGTGGGACAACGTGGGACACCGTTGGACATCGTTGGACAACGTGGGACAACGTGGGATACCGTTGGACATCGTTGGACACCGTGGGACAACGTGGGACAACGTGGGACAACTTGGGACAACGTGGGACAACGTGGGACAACGTGGGACATCGTGGGACAACGTGGGACAACGTGGGACAACGTGGGACAACGTGGGACACCGTTGGACAACGTGGGATACCGTTGGACATCGTTGGACACCGTGGGACAACGTGGGACAACGTGGGACAACGTGGGACACCGTTGGACACCGTTGGACATCGTTGGACATCGTTGGACATCGTGGGACACCGTTGGACATCGTTGGACATCGTTGGACGTCGTTGGACAACGTGGGACAACGTGGGACAACGTGGGACAACGTGGGGCAACGTGGGACAACGTGGGACATCGTGGGACAACGTGGGACAACGTGGGACAACGTGGGACAACGTGGGACATCGTTCGACACCGTTGGACACCGTGGGACAACGTGGGACAACGTGGGACAACGTGGAACAACGTGGGACAACGTGGGACAACGTGGGACAACGCGGGACAACGTGGGACAACGTGGGACACCGTTGGACACCGTGGGACACCGTTGGACACCGTTGGACATCGTTGGACACCGTGGGACAACGTGGGACAACGTGGGACAACGTGGGACAACGTGGGACAACGTGGGACAACGTGGGACAACGTGGGACAACTTGGGACAACGTGGGACAACGTGGGACAACGTGGGACATCGTGGGACAACGTGGGACATCGTGGGACAACGTGGGACAACGTGGGACAACGTGGGACAACGTGGGACACCGTTGGACAACGTGGGACACCGTTGGACATCGTGGGACACCGTTGGACACCGTGGGACAACGTGGGACAACGTGGGACAACGTGGGACAACGTGGGACAACGTGGGACAACGTGGGACAACGTGGGACAACGTGGGACAACGTGGGACAACGTGGGACAACGTGGGACAACGTGGGACAACGTGGGACAACGTGGGACAACGTGGGACACCGTTGGACACCGTGGGACACCGTTGGACACCGTTGGACACCGTTGGACATCGTTGGACACCGTGAGACAACGTGGGACAACGTGGGACAACGTGGGACAACGTGGGACAACGTGGGACACCGTTGGACAACGTGGGACACCGTTGGACATCGTTGGACACCGTGGGACAACGTGGGACAACGTGGGACAACGTGGGACACCGTTGGACACCGTTGGACATCGTTGGACATCGTTGGACATCGTGGGACACCGTTGGACATCGCTGGACACCGTTGGACATCGTTGGACACCGTGGGACAACGTGGGACAACGTGGGACAACGTGGGACAACGTGGGACAACGTGGGACAACGTGGGGCAACGTGGGACAACGTGGGACATCGTGGGACAACGTGGGACAACGAGGGACAACGTGGGACAACGTGGGACAACGTGGGACACCGTTGGACAACGTGGGACACCGTTGGACATCGTTGGACACCGTGGGACAACGTGGGACAACGTGGGACAACGTGGGACACCGTTGGACACCGTTGGACACCGTTGGACACCGTGGGACAACGTGGGACAACGTGGGACAACGTGGGACAACGTGGGACAACGTGGGACAACGTGGGACACCGTGGGACACCGTTGGACACCGTTGGACATCGTTGGACACCGTGGGACAACGTGGGAAAACGTGGGACAACGTGGGACAACGTGGGACAACGTGGGACATCGTGGGACAACGTGGGACACCGTTGGACACCGTGGGACACCGTTGGACACCGTTGGACATCGTTGGACACCGTGGGACAACGTGGGACAACGTGGGACAACGTGGGACAACGTGGGACAACGTGGGACAACGTGGGACAACGTGGGACAACTTGGGACAACGTGGGACAACGTGGGACAACGTGGGACATCGTGGGACAACGTGGGACATCGTGGGACAACGTGGGACAACGTGGGACAACGTGGGACAACGTGGGACACCGTTGGACAACGTGGGACACCGTTGGACATCGTGGGACACCGTTGGACACCGTGGGACAACGTGGGACAACGTGGGACAACGTGGGACAACGTGGGACAACGTGGGACAACGTGGGACAACGTGGGACAACGTGGGACAACGTGGGACAACGTGGGACATCGTGGGACAACGTGGGACAACGTGGGACAACGTGGGACAACGTGGGACACCGTTGGACACCGTGGGACACCGTTGGACACCGTTGGACACCGTTGGACATCGTTGGACACCGTGAGACAACGTGGGACAACGTGGGACAACGTGGGACAACGTGGGACAACGTGGGACACCGTTGGACACCGTTGGACATCGTTGGACACCGTGGGACAACGTGGGACAACGTGGGACAACGTGGGACATCGTTGGACACCGTTGGACACCGTTGGACATCGTTGGACACCGTGGGACAACGTGGGACAACGTGGGACAACGTGGGACAACGTGGGACAACGTCGGACAACGTGGGACAACGTGGGACATCGTGGGACACCGTTGGACACCGTGGGACAACGTGGGACAACGTGGGACAACGTGGGACAACGTGGGACAACGTGGGACAACGTGGGACACCGTTGGACAACGTGGGACACCGTTGGACATCGTTGGACACCGTGGGACAACGTGGGACAACGTGGGACAACGTGGGACACCGTTGGACACCGTTGGACACCGTTGGACACCGTGGGACAACGTGGGACAACGTGGGACAACGTGGGACAACGTGGGACAACGTGGGACAACGTGGGACAACGTGGGACAACGTGGGACAACGTGGGACAACGTGGGACACCGTTGGACATCGTTGGACACCGTGGGACAACGTGGGACAACGTGGGACAACGTGGGACATCGTTGGACACCGTTGGACACCGTTGGACATCGTTGGACACCGTGGGACAACGTGGGACAACGTGGGACAACGTGGGACAACGTGGGACAACGTGGGACACCGTTGGACACCGTGGGACACCGTTGGACACCGTTGGACATCGTTGGACACCGTGGGACAACGTGGGACAACGTGGGACAACGTGGGACAACGTGGGACAACGTGGGACAACGTGGGACAACGTGGGACAACTTGGGACAACGTGGGACAACGTGGGACAACGTGGGACATCGTGGGACAACGTGGGACATCGTGGGACAACGTGGGACAACGTGGGACAACGTGGGACAACGTGGGACACCGTTGGACAACGTGGGACACCGTTGGACATCGTGGGACACCGTTGGACACCGTGGGACAACGTGGGACAACGTGGGACAACGTGGGACAACGTGGGACAACGTGGGACAACGTGGGACAACGTGGGACAACGTGGGACAACGTGGGACAACGTGGGACAACGTGGGACATCGTGGGACAACGTGGGACAACGTGGGACAACGTGGGACAACGTGGAACACCGTTGGACACCGTGGGACACCGTTGGACACCGTTGGACACCGTTGGACATCGTTGGACACCGTGAGACAACGTGGGACAACGTGGGACAACGTGGGACAACGTGGGACAACGTGGGACAACGTGGGACACCGTTGGACATCGTTGGACACCGTGGGACAACGTGGGACAACGTGGGACAACGTGGGACATCGTTGGACACCGTTGGACACCGTTGGACATCGTTGGACACCGTGGGACAACGTGGGACAACGTGGGACAACGTGGGACAACGTGGGACAACGTCGGACAACGTGGGACAACGTGGGACATCGTGGGACACCGTTGGACACCGTGGGACACCGTGGGACAACGTGGGACAACGTGGGACAACGTGGGACAACGTGGGACAACGTGGGACACCGTTGGACAACGTGGGACACCGTTGGACATCGTTGGACACCGTGGGACAACGTGGGACAACGTGGGACAACGTGGGACACCGTTGGACACCGTTGGACACCGTTGGACACCGTGGGACAACGTGGGACAACGTGGGACAACGTGGGACAACGTGGGACAACGTGGGACAACGTGGGACAACGTGGGACAACGTGGGACAACGTGGGACAACGTGGGACAACGTGGGACAACGTGGGACAACGTGGGACAACGTGGGACAACGTGGGACAACGTGGGACACCGTGGGACACCGTTGGACACCGTTGGACATCGTTGGACACCGTGGGACAACGTGGGAAAACGTGGGACAACGTGGGACAACGTGGGACAACGTGGGACATCGTGGGACAACGTGGGACACCGTTGGACACCGTGGGACACCGTTGGACACCGTTGGACATCGTTGGACACCGTGGGACAACGTGGGACAACGTGGGACAACGTGGGACAACGTGGGACAACGTGGGACAACGTGGGACAACGTGGGACAACTTGGGACAACGTGGGACAACGTGGGACAACGTGGCACATCGTGGGACAACGTCGGACAACGTGGGACAACGTGGGACATCGTGGGACACCGTTGGACACCGTGGGACAACGTGGGACAACGTGGGACAACGTGGGACAACGTGGGACAACGTGGGACACCGTTGGACAACGTGGGACACCGTTGGACATCGTTGGACACCGTGGGACAACGTGGAACAACGTGGGACAACGTGGGACACCGTTGGACACCGTTGGACACCGTTGGACACCGTGGGACAACGTGGGACACCGTTGGACATCGTTGGACACCGTGGGACAACGTGGGACAACGTGGGACAACGTGGGACATCGTTGGACACCGTTGGACACCGTTGGACATCGTTGGACACCGTGGGACAACGTGGGACAACGTGGGACAACGTGGGACAACGTGGGACAACGTCGGACAACGTGGGACAACGTGGGACAATGTGGGACAACGTGGGACAACGTGGGACAACGTGGGACAACGTGGGACAACGTGGGACAACGTGGGACAACGTGGGACATCGTGGGACAACGTGGGACAACGTGGGACAACGTGGGACAACGTGGGACAACGTGGGACAACGTGGGACAACGTGGGACACCGTTGGACATCGTTGGACAACGTGGGACAACGTGGGACAACGTGGGACAACGTGGGACAACGTGGGACAACGTGGGACAACGTTGGACACCGTGGGACACCGTTGGACACCGTTGGACAACGTGGGACAACGTGGGACAACGTGGGACAACGTGGGACAACGTGGGAAACCATGGAACAACGTGGGACAACGTGGGACACCGTTGGACATCGTTGGACATCGTTGGACACCGTGGGACAACGTGGGACAACGTGGGAAAACGTGGGACAACGTGGGACACCGTTGGACATCGCTGGACACCGTTGGACATCGTTGGACACCGTGGGACAACGTGGGACAACGTGGGACAACGTGGGACAACGTGGGACAACGTGGGACAACGTGGGACAACGTGGGACAACGTGGGACAACGTGGGACATCGTGGGACAACGTGGAACAACGTGGGACAACGTGGGACAACGTGGGACATCGTTGGACACCGTTGGACACCGTGGGACAACGTGGGACAACGTGGGACAACGTGGGACAACGTGGGACAACGTAGGACAACGTGGGACAACGTGGGACAACGTGGGACAACGTGGGACAACGTGGGACAACGTGGGACAACGTGGGACAACGTGGGACAACGTGGGACATCGTGGGACAACGTGGGACAACGTGGGACAACGTGGGACAACGTGGGACAACGTGGGACACCGTTGGACATCGTTGGACACCGTGGGACAACGTGGGACAACGTGGGACAACGTGGGACACCGTTGGACATCGTTGGACAACGTGGGACAACGTGGGACAACGTGGGACAACGTGGGACAACGTGGGACAACGTGGGACACCGTTGGACACCGTGGGACACCGTTGGACACCGTTGGACATCGTTGGACACCGTGGGACAACGTGGGACAACGTG